>NW_009918745.1:0-56968 GCF_000696875.1 Nestor notabilis
GGCTCCCGGTGCCCCGGTCCGGGCCGTGGGATTCCGGAGGCTATGCGGGCTCGGTGCCCGCGCTCCGTTGTGTCCTGAATTTCGTGACCCCGGGAGCAGGGTGTACGGGATGCAGTGCGGCAGTGCAACCCGCGGCTGGTCTGGGCGCTGATGGCAGTGCTTGGTGCCGGGAGGCATGGTACGGGGCGCCGTGTGCCTCGGGTCTCGGTCCTGCTCTTCCAGATGGTTGAGAGCGCTGGCTCCCGGGATTTTGCCCCGTTAAGCAGCGCGCCGAGTAAAACTCTGAGAAAAGCACGTTAGGTTTCTGTTGGTAGTATTTATCACAGCATCCCGCCGTTAGTACAGGCAGTAAGCACTGAATCAAAACAATGAGAACAGTCTCAATTCTCTTAACAGCCTTCCAGTACCTAAACGGGGCCTGCAAAAAATTTTTCCAAGGGCGTTTAGTGACAGGACGAGGGGGAACAGCTTTAAACTGGCAGAGGGGGAGATTTAGATGAGATATTAGGGAGAAACTCTTCACTGTGAGGGTGCTGAGGCACTGGCACAGGTTGCCCAGAGAAGCTGTGGCTGCCCCATCCCTGGCAGTGTTCAAGGCCAGGTTGGACGGGGCTTGGAGCAACCTGGTCTAGTGGAAGGGGTCCCTGCCTGTGGCAGGAGTTGGAACTGGATGAGCTTTAAGGTCCCTTCCAACTCTTGACTATTCTGTGTTTCTACGAATTTGGACATTTGAAAAAGGAGAAAGTTTACTTGCACAGGGTTAAACCCTTTACCTCAGTGCTTTAGTGGGATGGATCAATTCCATTGGAGGACTTGGATTTTTTTGACTCTGTTGGTGTCTTAGCAAAATGGTCAGTGGGAATTGGCTGCCAGGTATTACTGCTGCTTGCTCCTCCAGCTTAGTTTTCTATTTAGGCAATTTAAAACTCATACTGAATTAGGTAGAGCTAATCCTTGCTTTAGCACTTGGCAAATTCCTTTAGTAAATCGGTAGATTAAGTGTTGGACATTGAGAAGGCTCTTGGGGATAGTTAGATAAAAGTACAAACCTTTTATTTCTTTATTTGGCATAGTTACTTTAAAAATTTCATCAGTGTCTATTTTTATCCCTACTATGAAGGACTGAGAGGGAAATTATAAATATTTGTCAGCAGCCTGTTGCACAGGAGTTGGAACTACAACAATAAACTGCTGCATGTTTGGCAGGCTGAGAACAAAGAGGCAGCTGTCTGGATTCCTGGGTGCTGCTCCTTACACTGTTGTTCTGTCATCAGTAAGAAGCTCGGGAAAACTTTTGAAAGCAAGATTGAGATCTGTTAAGTGTTTTAGGTTCAAGCAATGGATAATGCAATTCTCATAAAAGACACAGGTTTTAGATTCCAGAGGACAAGTCGACAAGTGCATTTATTGAGATCAGGCCGAGATACAGATTGTTATTTAAAATAGCTGGCACATTTTCTCTTTTCTAACTACTGTAAGAAATGAGTCTTGAAACTAAGACATACCTATTATTGTGTAGGCTTTCTGTTACTAAATGGAGTATGGTGTATCTGACTGATACAATGTACTGATACAGTGCTGGGTTTGACATGACTCTTTAGACGAGGAACAAAAGTGCTCCTGAGGAATGTTGCTTAATGTGGGCCTTTGACATCTTGAAGCCTTTCAGTGCTTTTGAAGCAGGACTTCAAAGCGACATGTCAAACTCTCATGTATCTAATGATAGTGTTGACATATCACTGTGTTCCTGCAAGTACTGGAATCCAGATGCTGTTCTGGCGTTTATCTCGCCCTAGCAAAGGAACCAATCCACCAACCAAACAGAAAACCCTCAAAAAGTAAGTACTCGAAATGGTAATATAACACTTGGCCAAACAGAACAGGGGTCACCTTTATGCTGTGCAGTAGCTAAAGTGACGCTGCTCCTGATACACGCATGCTGATGGGTTTCCAGGTAAAACTTCTCTTGTGTTAGCCTGTCTGCAGTGTACATTTGCTTTCAAGTTTGAATCCAGATAGTGACAGGAGCTTCCCAGAGAGTGTGGATCCTACTAGTCCACCAATATAGCACCTCTCTGTAGGCACCTCGTTGACTGTACCAAAGCAGAGTCCTTTAGAACAATATTGTAACGATCCTGACTGTCATTTGCTTACAGCATAGAGTGTGGGGAATGGTGTTAAAATGAAGGAAAGCTTCCCTGCCTGTGAAAAGTCCCAGCATGTTTGAAAATGCCTCTTTCTCCCCTGTATGTTTCTCCACATGTGTAAAGATAGAGCTGAATAAATCAAGCTGTTGTCTACCTTCTGGATTATCATCTAACTGCATTCAGAAATGGAGTCAAGATTCATTTTTTTTCTTCCATTATTGTATCTATTGGAAAGATGTTTGTGAATTTTCTTCCTCCTGCAGCTAGAAGCAAGCTGTGGTTTTCAGACAGAATTAATTTATGGTCCATTTATATCCATTTGTGCCAATCTTACTTCTTAAGCAGTACAGATTTCTTGGTACCCTTTCTGACATATTTGTCAAAGGCTCATCCCTATTGGCCTCTTTTCCTTGCTTCAACAGGCTGTATTTCCTTTGCCTTATAATAAAACTGGATTATGAAATCTAATAATAGGAGGGCACAGCTCTTCTTTGCACTTGTTTCAATTTGAATTAATCTTTCTTGTGCAATCTGGTCATCTGTTTGCAGCATTCCATAAAGTCTCATGTTCAATGCCACTAATACCTCCTTTGATACCTTCTAAAACTACAATTATCTTACTTGTGTCCAACATCTACCTATTTCTCATCATTTAATATACCGAGGTCTCCTTTTATTGTATGGTTGTTCCTCACAAAGAAACCTCAAGCTTTTAGAAGTTCCTATTGTCTTCGAGTGCATGACTGTGTTGTCTCTTTACCCCACTCCATTTTTGTTGGTGCAGTTCTAAAGATCACTCAGTTCTTTGTAGGATTTTTCTGATCTTTCTCCTTGGATGATGCATGCGACTTCTGAGTCGTCAACAAGCTTCACTTCTCTGTGACCTGAACACAGGTGGATGTGTGGGATTTGTCTGAAATGTGATTCTTGATAAACTAGAGCAGTAAATTCCTGCCAGGTCAGTAATCTATCATGTAATTGCTGTCATTTCCCTTTTAGCCTGTCCATTTTCTAAGTGTACATATCTTTCCATACTCCCCTCTTTCTTGTGCTCCCCACACAGTTTTAATGCATTGATCTTCAGTAGCTCAACCTGCTGTAATACATTTTGATTTGTAACAAAGCGGGGGAAATAAGATCATGATTGCAGCTGTTTGTGTAAATATTGAGAAGGGTTTGCAGAATCTGGCTTTGACAGAAGCAGAGTAGCAGTGCTGGAAGAAGAGAAAGAAGTATGAGAAGATTGCCTAAAAGCATAAGAGTCCAGAATAAAGACAGGGGCTTCCATACCTGCCACATCTTTGTTGAGCTAGCTGCCATAGTGGGTGGAGATCTTAAGACCACTCTGAAAGTGCCAGGGAGCACCTCATTACCTAGAGGAAGGAATCTCAGGTATTTTGGTATTTGTATTGAAGACCAGTTTGATGAGGAAGTTGACTTGTATGATTCAAAGTTCTGTGGAGAGTGGAGTTTGTTTGAGGCTGGATGAACTTGGCAGCAGAGCCCACAGATGAAAGCAGCTCAGGTAGGTTCTTACGTATGCTTATTTTCACTGTGTATGAAAACACTGTGTGTTTTCCCCTCCCCAAACAATGCTTTTGTGTGTAGGCAGGGAAAGAAAAAAGTGTCTTTTGAAGTTGTAGTTTGTTTTAACAACTGTCTGTGACTGACAGTGTGAAAAACAAGAGAAAATACTATTAACAACTGCAAAAATATTCCCGAGTGTGAAATACTGGTGGAATTTAAAAGTAACACATTTCCAGTGCGCAGCAAACAGAAAATAAAACTTACTAAACCAGGTAGTTGAGCATTCAGATCAAATGTATGTAAACTTTAAAATAATCTTTGTAAACAGTTAATTGCATATGTGTTCAAGGCACAAATTTCTTCTGCCTTTGCAAGCAAAGATGTAGTGCCTTGATTTTTCAGCAATTGTTACGTGCCATGCTTGGATTAGGACGCGTAGAGAGAGAGATGTTTACTGCTGGTGTAGGATGGTCTGGGCTTCACTTGCAGACCCTGATGGAAGGCTCCAGTTTTCCATACGCATTGTCCTAGATTGTCCTGTTGTTCTGCAGGGAAAAAAGCACCTTCCAGTGATGTTCTGCACTCAGCCACTGTGGCTGTCGTCAGTGCAGTGGGAAGGTTACTGACAAATAAGATTATGGAGCAGTTGCTTGCTGTGGGATTTAAATGTGACAGCAAGCAAGGCAGAAAAAATACTTACTGAAGTGAGTTTAGTAGTATATAATACATGATAACCTGGGATCCAAATCTGAATGTTAGGCGTGAGGAGTATTTGCTTCAGTAAGATCCTTTTGGGGATATTTTTATATATTTTTTTACTTTTCTCTTGTTGCATTCTAGTCCTTTTCATGCGATGGTGTTCATCCTGCTGTTTCTCCGTGGCCCATATAAGGCTTTCTTGGGTGTCATCTGTTCTATACCTAATCAAACGGAAGAGGAAGTGGGCAAAATGTGATGTGTTCTCTGATCTTTCAAAGACTGGACCTGTAATACTGAAGCGGGGAAGAATATACGTTAGGCCAAAGGTGTAAGGACAGAGTGCAGGTACAGTGTACAGCTGCAGTGCACAGATCCTGAGACAGCAGGCACAGATAGCACAAGGTGTGTGGGGACACACGCATCTCTTCTCCGTTGCTGTAAATTTGCCAAACTGTGTCTTAACCAGTGCTGTGTGCCTCTCCCACTTTAGCTGCTAGCTTTGCATGATGCTATATCCCATCCTTTTAATCCCAGTGAAAGTTCAGGGTTTTTTCAGCATAAATGTTTTGAAATGTGATTCAGTATGTATTTTACACAGCTTTAAAGTGGTCATTCTTTGTAAACACTCAGTGAAAGTTTGTATTTAAAAACTTTAACTTTCTCCTTCAAAATAAACATATGCCACCATGGATCAGCACCTTCCACAACAATGTGAATCGAAGGCAATGTAGTTCACAACTTGCACAAAGCAGCATGCTGTATTCCGGGAATTGTGCTGAAGGTCTTTTTCAGCCATCTGGTGCCTCCCTGTGGCTCCCGGGCATGGCTCTTCAGAATCAGCTGATAGCTTTCCATTCCTTCCCTGGGACTGACAATATTCGTGTTCTCCCTTTGTAAAAGTTCAGGTGTAGCTCTAGTGATGTAAATAACTGTCTTGCAGAACTAACACAGCACCAAGATCTCTTCCTTGTCTCTTCCCATTTACACACCTGGCAATTGCTCTGCACCTGCTCGTGTGACACATGCAGCTTTACTTACTGGTGCCCAGGAGCCTGTTATATGGTTTCCTGTACAAGGCAGGGAAAGGATACATCCCAAGATCACAGTTAGCATTGTGAGGCAACTAAACCAACGAGAATGTGCTGGTATAGGAAAAATGTTGCTGCATGCAGCTTTTTAAAAAGTCCTGTGTTCTAAAAATTGCAAGCGCCATGTAGTTTTCCCGAGCGGGTTTGTTGTTGCACAAGTGAGCAGGATGGTGTTTGAGCTTCACAAATACAACCACACCGGGGGCACACAGTCTCTGTTGATCTCTACAGCGTTCGTGTTTCTGATAACAGTTAGAAAATGAAGCTATGTACAAATGTGAATTATGGTAATGACAATAGTATGGAGTAGGTGGATTTAATGGGAGCTTGATACTCTGTTCCTGTTGTCCCTTTAGGGGTGTTGGTATGTGAAGTGTAAAGAAACCTCATAGCAGCTTGTTGGTAGGGCTGGGCCCCCCTCTGAGACACTGCGTGTACCTTCTGCTTAACATGTCTTTTGTCACTCCAGGCGCCTGCTGAGAGGATTTGCTGCGCAGGCCAAATAACCCTATTTGTATACATCCTGGCAAAGCGTCAGGGGTATCAGTTGTACACCAGCACAAGTGCTACCAGTAAAGCTTTCTGGAGTAGCGCTGACTTTAATGTTGATTCAGTAAAAGCTGTTTGCACAGAGAAAGGGAAACAATTTTTACTGTTACCACTGTGTCCACCTTAACTGCCATACTGGTAGGGTAACTGCAGGAAAACAGCAGCAGCAAAACAACCCCCCAAAAGGTGGTGTTTGTAATGCGTTCATAGTAGTAAAAGCTGTGAGTAGATTGTGTCTGAGAACAACATATTGGCACTGTTTAGAATAAAAAGGATGGTTAGAGTTCATGCATATTTTTGGGTTTGTGTGCTGCTGGGATTCCTTGTGGCTTCCTTATCTCCCCGGAGTTGGGTGTTGAGTGCTAGAGGATGCTGCAGCCTACTACAACCCCTGGCAGAACCTACCAACATTGTAGAGATTTTGTCCAGTAGCAACTGAAGGACAAACTTTGCACTCCAGGACACTCAATTAAAAGGTGATCTTTGGAATTGAGTATGCTTCAACCAGTTGACATTGACAGCTGGTATTTCATCATGTCTGTAGATAAATGGTGTTCCTGTACTGTCTGTTACAGCTTTTACTTTATTTGGAGCATTTCTTATGGATAATTAAAGTTTATAGAGAAGGGAATTATACAAGAGTATGCTTTTGATTTGCCATTACTGCTTTTATGTGAGATCTCCGATTACTCTGTAAACACCAAATAAGTCTCTGAGCACAGAGGAGGTTAGAATTACGCTATCATTATAATGAGTAAAATGAGGGCCAGAAAGTTAACTGATTTGGTAAAATTATTGAATGATAGTGTTGTGATGCAGCTGTTGCACTTAGGCATCATGAAAGCAATGTAATTTTACCTCATTATGGAAATGCTAGATCAAGGAATTGGGTAGATGAGCAGAATGCTCCTCTTTATTTCACAGCTTTTGAATGAGGCGAAGTTTGCAGGAGGATGTAGTATATTTGTACTTAAAGCACAGCTCTGGAAACAACCACAGAACTGCCAGGCAAAACAGTTGGAAAGAAATACTATAAAAGGTGAAACAAAACAAGCTTCTGCTATCTAGCCCCAAGAAACATCTTTCTTTGAGCACAAAGCACATGGATCTGAGTGATGAAAGATCTGACCTACTAGTAACTACTGATGTTGCCAAGGCTTAGCAGTTACTGCACCATGCTGAGTCAATGATTCTTCACGTTGGAGGACCCCTGTTGAATGACAGCAGTATAATGCTATCAGATTTTCACATCTTTTCAGTCTGGCGTGCCTTGCTCAGAAGTTCAGTGAGCATTATTTTCTCTTTGAAATTCTTCAGCTGCATGGCTGATGGAGCGTTTGAAAAGTTCCCAGGAATGCTGTGGGGTTTGAAATGTTATCTGTGTACACTTGATTTTAATTAAAAATGGTTATTCCACTGTGTTTCCCCAGTTTTTGCTTTTCTGTTAAGATCTAGTTCATTAGAAGACAGGAGTATAATATCCAGCTAATGCAGATGCTGTTTACAGTTGAAAATAATTTTAAATGGTTTTCTTAATCTCTTCAAAATTCAGTACTGCTATTACACCGCAATTTGTTTTGCAAATAAATGGTATGTATTGATGAAGCATGTCAATATCCATTTGACTTATGAGGCTAAGTTAAATAATTCAAAGAGAGATCTGTAGTGCTTCTCATTATTAATTTTCAGAATTATTTAAATATTCAGTATCACTCTTTAAATATTAATTGCCACTAATCTCTAATGGAGAGCCTTGTCACATTACTTATTCCACCCATGGGCTGTTATATGCTCAGCTTCTACAATTAATTATTTGGATTGCTGCAGATCTGGGTAAATCCAAGTGCTGAAACCTTCCGTACTTCATGAGGAGAGTCAAACAAAACTACAAAATCCTTTGTATTTGTTACTCAGCTTTTGGTAATACAGTTTTCTTTAAACATAGTGATTTGCTGACTGTGTTTTGTATGTATTTCAGTCCTACAAGATCATCAATTTTGCTCCAAGTCTACTGCAAATTATAGTATCTGATCAGGTTGAATTTCCAGTGCGTCAAGCAGGTGAGGTGAATTCCTTGTTTCCTTTTCTTTCAGTAGAAAGTCAGCCTGTATGTTATTACAGCAGAGTATCAAGCTCTGTTGCAATGCAAATAAGTTCACGTTTGTTCTGAATGTGGAAATGAAAAGGATCTAACATGAGGGTCAGATAAAACTAGGGGTATAGGGTAGAGCCCTGCTTTGGCATCCCTGTGTTTGTAGTGATCCCTACTGGATTGCTGTGATGCTGATATGAGAATGATTTCTGTTCAAAGCTGAGTGCTCAGGAAGCCTTAGACCTTCTTTTTCCTGGTGGTGTAGAAGTATTGATGCCAAGACAAGTGGGAATTAAAAAAAAAAAAGCGGGTCTCACTTTTATACACATTTCTCTATTTGAATCCCTTTTCCTGCTTCTAAAAAATAAGAAAACCCCCACCCCACACAAAAAGTAGATTTGAAGGAAGGTCGCATCACTGCTGAACTATAAATTTATAGCCTGAGCATGTCTAGAAAGATTGCCCAGCTGTGTTTGTGAGTTCAGGTATGGTGATGCAATTATCTTCAGGGTATACGTTTGTGTAAGATCAGATTCTAAATTTTCATAATCTATGTTAACTACTCCTATACAATATTTTTGACAGATACAGAAAATATTTAGCTTTTCCAGGAAATTGATGAGCACTGTTTCGCTCACAGCTCTATTTTTATCCTATGGAACAGCATTTCCCGTAGAAGCACTGTTGGTTATTTTGTACAGCTCCTATTAATCCTCCGAGTGCGTTGGAGCATGCTGACATATGCTGTTTGTCATGCTGGCATTTATTTTTTCAAAGATAATCCAACTTTGAATGGCATTGTTAAACCATTCTCTGATAAAGTTCGATGCTTTATGTAGACTCCATAAGGTAATTTTTGTAAATTAAGCTCTCATTTCAGTATCGTTCAGGAAAAACCACCAAGTATGTAGAACATAGTTTCCAATATTTTTGTTTCTTTTCTATTTTTTTACAGAGTGGGGATATAAAATAGAAAAACATGTTTAAGTTACATTTGTAAGTTAACAGATTTCCCTGGGAATTTTTTAAAAGCCAAGAATTTGTATAACAACAAGATCTATGATAAAGTAAATTGAAGTCTTGGGCTGGTCTTTCTGGACCTGTTTCTTGTTTGAAAATTCTGGCACATCATAGAAAAAGAACTGTTTTCCCTCTTGCTCCTATAAAATATTTTATGAACTACGTGTTTTCATACTTAGTAATTTGTCATCACCAAGAAAAATGATTGTACCCAAGGATATCTTATTTAAACTTTAAAACGCTAGCTAGTAATTGACCAAACTAGTGCAGGGATAAGAGTTTATTAAGAACATTCCTTTAATGTCTTTCTTACACCATATTTACAATGTTTTCATAAAGAATGCCTACAGGCATTTTAGTACTGAAGCATAAATGCTGCTTTATTTCCAGTTGAAGATTAACTTTATTTTTCATGGTTGTTCACGTGAGACAGAAGGGAACAATTCTAAGGGATTATGGGAAATCCTAGTAGTGAGATAAAGCTTAGGGAATTCACAACAAACATTTCGGTCTGAATAGAAGGTAGGCCACATGCCAGTTTCATGCTGGGCATTTCCCCAAGCAGAGCATCCCATCTGCATGCACAATGGTTTGTTTACATGAGCTTTCTAAACTTCACTTACTGAGCTTGAGTTAGGGATGACTAAAAATGCAGATAAGTAGATTTTTGTTAGCTTGTTTAGAACGATGGAATATTATGTCCATATAGAAGATTGCTGTAGTAAAAAATGTACCCTGATAGAAGCTGACTGAATACTGTCCTGTTTTGTTTAGGACTAGGTACTTGAGCCTGATCTTGCGTGGAATCATATAGAAAACAGTTTTGTGACTCATCTGTGCTTAGTGCCTATAATTGTTAAGAACTCATGCAGTGGTTTTCAGTTGACTTTCCAACTCTGTTTTACTTACAACTTGTAGTAAAGTTGAGCACAGAGTAACGTGGAGGTGTGTTACAATGAAATTTTTATTTCCCCAATGTTTATACTTAGCTGCCATTTACCTGAAGAACATGGTGACACAGTACTGGCCGGACCGTGAACCACCTCCTGGAGAAGCAGTATTTCCATTCAACATTCATGAGAATGATCGTCAGCAGATTCGTGATAACATTGTAGAAGGAATAATTCGCTCTCCTGACTTAGTGAGGTACCTTACGTTGTGTAGAGGTATTTCTATAGCTCAAGTTTTCAGACCTACCAGGCCAGATGTAATTGATGTAAGAATCTCAGTTTCTTAGGAGATGAATCAAGTACTTGTTTTGAAAACGTAATAATAAATTTTAACGTATTTATGTGCACTTGTTTTTCAGAAATGTAGTAACCCGGCTAAGAGCCCTGTGATGTGATTTATCCTCTTATGGTGGTGTTTGAAGTGTCATATAACACTTGCTGTAGTGACAGCCTGCCTGTTTGGCTGATGAGGGTAAAGAGGGATATCTGCAATACAGAATTAACCATTTAGAGAAATACTGCCCAGGATCTGTTTGGTTTTTGTTAGCAGCCCTTTTCTCAGTTACCTTTGCTATTTTTATATGTAGTCTCAGTATTTAAATGTCTATTAGCATTCTTGGTTTTAAGATAATTCAAAGAACAAAGAAATGCTGTTCTCTTTTTGCTCTAAGAATAGTTAAGATTCACAGACATACTACAACCTATACTTGTTCACTCTAATTAAAGTGAGGCTGATAGGGTGGGATTAGGCTATACTGTATAGATGTTCATCTTCAAAAAACAGAAGAAAAATCTTCCTCTTCTTTCCTTCTCCTCTCCACCAGCTAGGTGCCCAAAGATGTCCTTTTTTTGTCAGTAGTCATATCCAGAGGAGGTGATTTACTACAGATTGAAATTGGGATTAGAGAAAACACTTTTAAAAAATAATGAAGCACTAGAATGCTATGGCATTGCTGACACTGGAGATCTTTATGAATAAATGAGACGAACACCTGCCAGGAATACTTAGGGCATAAATGGTCCTGTACTGAGACAAGAAAATGAACTAAATCATCATTTCCAGTTAATCTTTTCCAACATGCTCTGATGCAGATGGTTAGTATCTCCACTGAAAGAGATAGGTGCTCCTTGCCAAGGTTGTGCTATGAGATAAGGAAGCTTGTGTTGTTTTGTGATAAGGTAATAAAGGTATGTAGTTTCTCCTGCCATTATGTCATAAATACCAAGGCTAGGTTCATACAAAAGAACACCAAGTAGTGGAAGTTTGAAGAGTTTTTTGCAAACTAGTTCAGCCATCATTTCATAACCTGATACTCAGAATGCCCTGATGTTACAATGACAATCTACATTTAAAAGGATTGTTGAAAACACTGGGGCAATCACCTGGAATGAAGTACAGGGTTTCTAAATAGTGGCTAAATTTGTAGATTTGTCAGAGGTTCAAAAAGTCAAAGAAACTTTACTGAAACTGGTCTGATATTCTAATCCTATTATTTTTCACTGTTTGCTTGTGAGAATAAGGGGGGAGGAACCAAACTGGCAACAAGCACAAATTGCAAAGACTTGAGGGGGAAGGTAAGTTAGTACAAAGCTAAAAAGATCAGTAAGTGGAGGGTCCCTTATTGAACTACTTTTTAATAGTGGCTCTTTATGTAATGAACTGCAAGAGGATACCCAAGGAAAACTAAATATAGAAGAACTAGCCTTTTTTTTTTTTTTTGTTTAATTCCTTAGCAGAACCAAGAGTATTTATTTACAGCTTCTAGTTCAGTGCTGCTCAGCTTTTTGAATCACAGCTCACTCGGTCAGTTAACAATCCTGTCTTGCCCTCACCATTGTGAGTGGCAACTCAAAGTGCATGGAGGGCGAGGAATGGTAAAATGTTTTTACCTAATTGGCTCTGCCATATGCTTTGGAAGTTGAGAAAGCACTGTTTCTAGTAGATCCCAGGAAGACTGTAATTTCATGATGAACCTCTGGTTTAGGTCATAACACAGGCCAATATTGTTTAATAAAAATGTACAAATTGTGGTTTTGTGGTTGCTTTCAGCGTCTGAAGCGTGTAGAAGTGTAAACATTCTTTTTCAAGGTACAAAGCTAGCTGGTTTCATGAGCAATTAATTGTTTTCAAATATTGCCTGATGAGTGTGGAGAAGGGAGGAGAAAGGGAGAAAAGTAGCTAAAATGTTCTAAAATTAGTTTTTTACTTGAAATTAAATCCCCTGGGATTTTTTTTTTCCCTTGCTTTTCCTCTGCCACTTCCCAGAACTCTTTCAGTGTTGTTAAAACGTATGATGCTTATGATGTAACATGTATATTGTGGCAAATAAACCAAGATTCGGGATCTGTCCTTTAATTTTAAACACTATGCCATGATCTTATTTACTTATAATGTATTTCTTATTCCCTCCTTCCATAGAGCCCAGTTGACAATGTGCCTCCGTGCTATCATTAAACATGACTTTCCTGGCCATTGGACAGCCGTGGTAGACAAGATAGGCTACTACTTGCAGTCTCAAAACAGTGGGAGCTGGCTTGGGAGCCTCCTGTGCCTGTATCAGCTGGTGAAGACTTACGAGTAAGTTGATGTCCATGAGTAGGTGAGGAAGCAGTACTTTCAGTCTCAGCTGATTGGTGAGAATGACGTTCTTAAGAGTGTTGGCAGTTCTAGAAGGAATTCAGATAGAAAATAGGAATTAATAATTGTCATATGCTTTCTTTCTGGCAAATAAATGAAAACTATTTGTCATCATTGTATCACCAGTGAACTGAAAGCAGAGATACCAGCAGTAATCAGTATGAATTTGTCTTGAGACTTTTTACTTTTGATCTGATTTAACCCATCTGTGAAAAATTTCTTAACTTCTAGTGTTTGAAGATTCCCCATATGCTGGATATATGAATGCAAATTATTTTCTACTTTTATGTCATGAATACAGTACTGTCATAGTCATATACTCCTATTGCATATTATCTGTACCACCCTCCTGATAGTCTAAATCCACAAAGTGTAGATTAGGAGAAATGTAGTGAGCTCTCTCACTCATTTAAAAGAAAAAATAAATCCATTGTTAGAAATATATGTATAAATTGCACAAAATAGATGTAACTAGAGAATATTTTCCAGACAGAGGAATTGTCTTTCCCTTTCAATGGCTGTTTATTCCATTTGTTCAGCACCCAACTTGGATTTGGCATTGGTACGAATGTCATAGACATTCAAGTCACTGCTCCTGTGAGCTGACATTTCAGTAGTAAAGAATGTTAGTTCTCCCTTCCTATAGCTGCATTCTATATAAGGTAACTTTTGTTGTTTTTCATTTCTCTATTTACAGCTTAGTGAATTTGCACAAATTGTTGGATGAGTGTTAGAGGAGGGGAGAGTGAGTGCTGGATATTAATTATTTATTTTGGGGGTTTTAGGCTACAGAAGTTAAACTGTTGATGGGGAATAGGCGTTAGAATCTCCAGTGTGTAGCTCCCGGACCAACATTTTTGTTTCCTTTGCAGATACAAAAAAGCAGAGGAGCGAGATCCTCTCATAGCAGCAATGCAAATATTTTTGCCTCGGATTCAGCAGCAGATGATCCAGCTTCTGCCTGATAACTCCCATTACTCTGTACTGCTTCAGAAGCAAATCTTAAAAATCTTCTATGCTCTTGTTCAGGTTGGCATCTGTGTAGAGGAAACCCAAACCTTTTTCTTTGCTGGGCACAACGACCCCTTTCAGTACACTCATGGGTGTGATGGAATAAGAATATAGATTTCAATGGGGAAAGTCATGTACAGTAAACAGCTTTTATAAAAATATGTTCTTTATAGATTTTTCTGCTTAAAACCAGCTCACATGATCCCCCAGATTAAATTTTGAATGAACCTAGGAACTTTTGCATATCCTATATGTAAGCTTACTGGAGAAATGTTTGTGTTTCTATAAAGTCACACATAACCTTATATAAATTGTATGGGTATCTAGACTATGCTAGTTGGGCTCTGAAAGTGTCAGTAGTGGGTATTGTAGTATAATTGCCAAATAATGCACTTTAGGAGGTGGCATTTCTCGTTATCTTCTGAAAATGTGGCAGAAATTATTTATTGAGGCACATGCATCTTACATAGATGAGTTTGGCTTTTACAGGGATGTATTTGTTGAGGAAGCACTTTTAGAGAATGAGAAACAAAACAAGATTTTACATAAGGGGCAGCAGGAGAATTCTTACTAGGGGTTAAAAAGCTAACGTAGTTTGTTCTTAGATGGGGGGAGGGTTAAAGAGATCCCAAGATCCTATTTTACTTTTCAGTAGCTTGCCTGAATACTGTCACTTTGCTTTGGATTTTGTAGAGAAGTAAGATTTACTAGATAGTAGCTTGGTAGGAATTAGGAATATATTTTACTTACTGAAATGCTATTGGTTTACCCAAACCCTGTAATACCAACACTACTGTGCTCCCTAAAAGTTAGCTGGGCTATTGTGAAGAAGAGGAGGAAACAAAGAGAGTCAGCAAGTTCTCAGATCAAGGAACTTCCCTCAAACAGTGTCTGCTCAGAAATTCCTCTGTAAATTGTACCGAGAAAGACGCAATTAGAGTAGTATTAATATCTAACCTAATTAGTTTTAATTTTGCTTAAAACCTCATCTTCCTCAGATTGTAACTGCTGTAGAAACATCTACCTTTTTCAGATAAAATCAGTATATCATGACTGCGGTTTTTATTCTTATTTCAGTATGCATTGCCGCTCCAGTTGGTGAATAACCAGACTATGACTCAGTGGATGGAGATCTTCCGTACTATCATTGATAGAAATGTACCTCCAGTAAGTTTTAGTTTTGTGAAGACCTCTGATACTTGTGCGTTGGCATTTGAGGAACAGTCAGTGTGAAGATTTTCTAAGTGTTCTTTTTTTAAAAGGTCATCTGTTTAAGAATCTTGTCCTTGGAATAAATGGTCTTTCTGACCGAAATGCAGGAAGATCATGTAAGCTGTCAGAATTTCATTCTCTGAGGTAGCTACACCATGTAACCTCCAATCTGGGATATTTGCAAGCTTCCAAGTATTTTAGCTAGGTTCTCTCAAACACGAAGCAAAAGCGCATCATAAACCTGTCATTTCTCTCTGTTCCTCTTTTTCTTTCACCCATCTTTCACATTTCTTAAAGAGCAAAACCAGTAATTAAATTCTTGTTTGTGTATGTACAACATTAACTGGCATTTCCTCAATTTTTTATACATTTATTTCACAACCGTAACATTAGTTTAATAACTTTTGCATTAGTATATGGTTAGGGTGTATATATTTGGAGGAGTTAGTATCATGCATAATTTTTAAGCCAGAGTGCACACCACTGTGTGGTATTCAAGTATATCTAAGAGTTTCTGGTTGTAAACATGCATATTTCTGAATATTAAAGTACAGGCATTGTGGAGGTATTGCACTTACACAGTTACATTGACTAATAAAGGTATTTGAAAGTTTCTGAATGTTGTATAGCTGTTAACAAAACCAAAGTTTTTGGTTGGTGCTGTACATGTGTATTAGTTTACTCAACAAGGAACATTTAGAGCATCATTTATCTCAACAATACACACAGCTAATTTAAAATAAATGTATTTATTTATAGGAGACTTTGCAAATTGATGAAGACGATAGACCGGAGCTGGTGTGGTGGAAATGCAAGAAGTGGGCATTGCATATTGTAGCTCGGCTTTTTGAAAGGTAACAAACTAACAAACTGATTAGAAACTAAATTTGGGTTACAAATATGTAATATTACTTGAGGTGCAATTAAACAGGACAGTTTAGTTGATTTAACTGCTCGTGGTCATGGAAGAGGCATTCTCTGCTGCTATCCTCTGCCTTGCACTGGCACAGCCACCAGTCTGAGCTCCTACTGGAATGATTTAACTCTTAAGATGGCAAGAAACGATTTGACTCTTAAGATGGCAAGAAACTAGCCCCATGGAAGAAGAACATTTTTTAGAATTTACAGATTTTTTTACTACATCCAACTACAAGTACTTATATTCTCTAATATAAAGGCAGGGGAAGATTTGAAAAGGAATCCAGAAACATGGAAGTTACAGAGCTTGTGACAAAAAGGTGGCTATATTTACTTGACTATGGTATTGTACATTATGATAATCTAAGAAAAGGGAAATGGGCCATTATATGGGAAATAATGGCTTAGAAGGAACCTGCATAAGAGGATTTCTTTGGGAATGGAAGGCTGTGCAGGGTCCCTTTGTTTTGGAAAGTACTGTGTTTTCCTGGCACAATAGAATTCTTAAAATGTAAATATTTGCCTCCTCTTTTTAAAGGTATGGAAGTCCTGGGAATGTGACTAAAGAATACTTTGAATTCTCAGAGTTTTTTTTAAAAACCTACGCTGTGGGCATACAGCAGGTAAGTACAGTTCTTTTGTTTCTGAATTAAATCGTTTTGGCTGAAGAATTGTATTGCTTTTCAACAGTGTGCTCGTATCGAAGTTCATTCGTGAAACAAAAATGAACAGAGTCAGGCAGGTCTTCCTTTTAGTTATTGAGAGGTCCTTTAGAACTCAGTGCTGTACAGCTGAGGTACCTAACACAAGTTTTCAGCAATTCAAACAACCCTGCAGGAAAATTCTCAGAAAAGGTGAGTGCTGGTGAAATGGTATTATCATGTATGAACATTCTAGATACAGGTGAGAGACAGAACTATTGATGCAGAGCCTTCACGTCGCCTCACCATAGAAGGGTGTATTTTCAGGCCAGCCTTTAGTAAGTGCTTTTGTTGCAAACAATTTAGGCACAGTAATCCAATGATACTGTTTTCTTTCAGGAAGATAAAGCAGATTAGAAGGTGTCTGGAAAACAGCAGTGAAAGTGATTTTATACTTGGGAGACATATTTTATAAAGATACAGCATAAATTCACAGTTTGCAAGGAAATTTTTGTTGGAGAATGCTAATTATTTGTGATTAACATGGTATCGTGGAGACAGTTCAGTTCTGATAATGCTGCATAGACCAGAGGCAATTAATGTCAGAATTTTCTGTGGTTTTCTGCCAGCTCAGCTGGGTACCCCTGCGAATGTGGGCTTCCAGCATCAACCTGGTTTGGTGGAATGGCTGTAGTGATCTGGTGCCTGAAAGCCCTGATAGTGCTGGCTCGCAAGCTTGGATATTTTTGGCACAGCTCCTCCTGTTTCTTACGCAGCCTACCATATACTATATGACTAGAAGCAGTAGTTCTCAGGCTTTTGGCTCAGCTAAAGCTCTTGAGTGTTCAGGTTTTTGGGTTACGTATTCCAAAAAGGCTCTTAAGAAGCCAGGAGACTGCAGTACACTTTCCTTCTGGTGATCTGGGCTCTTGATTCCCTTTGACCTGTAAATCTTGAAAAACACCTGGGAACAATATTTTTCAAGTGACAAATGTTTGGATAATCTATATTTCCAGAATATGTGGCTGCTCAGCATGCTGCCAGATGAAAAATCCCTGACATGGCATCTTTAAGCTTCTTACAGTTTAAATTCAATGCAGGGTGCCAGGCTGTTGTTACAACTTCAAGTCAAATTTAAACTAGATTTCAAAATACCAGGATTGTCTGCAAAACAAAATTACTTTTCTCCATCCTGTTTGATGATAGAATAGTTTATCCACCAGTGTATTAATTCTGTGTAAATATGTAAATGTTAAGAACCAGGGAGAGGAATGGTTGTGATAAGGCTGTAAGCATTAAATTTAAAGGGACACAGTCTAACATCTATTCTAAACTTGCAACGTTTAACTTCTAAGTGGAAAAGTAAAATCCTGTGAGCGGTTGTAATTTGAAATACTTAAAGTTCATCTGCTAAAGCGATTAGGCTATGTAGCAGAGGGAGCAGTTTGGCTTTCAAGATAAATGGACTGGGGCCATCTGCATGTTTCTTCCATTTCTGGCTCTTAAATGCTGATTTGTCATGTTTTCTTGCAGAGTTAGTAAGAACTCTATTGTGAAGATTACATTACTAAGCCTTCATTAGTTATTTATCAGTTGTAAAGTGCTGACATCGTGCTAGAGTCTATATGAGATATAGACAATTCTTGCCTAAGGAGTGTATCGTATAAAAGACTTAAGATTAGACTTGGTACTCGTAGTGAGGGAGTTATATTCAAAATAAGATCTATTATAATGTTCTGAAGAATTATGAAGCAGAATTGTCTTTCTGAAAATACATGACTCAATATTTTGTTATACATTGCCCTTGATTTTTATTGGTTTTTGTGTACATGACAGTTCTGTACACTTACTAACACTTAATGGTTCATCTACCATTAGTGCGGATTAGTGGCTTTGTTCTGTAGGTTTTTCTTAGTAGAGCAGGCCTTTATATAGAGGGAGCTTTTTGTGATAGAATTTGTGATAACATGCTAGGTGATACTCTCTGATGGTTACAAAAGGGAGTTGAAGTTAAGGGTTTTGCATGTCTTCTGATTCACAGATTTAGGCACTAACCTATTTTTCTAGGTAGTGTTTCTATTCTTATCTCTGTTCTTCCTAAGTAATTTTTCTTCTTTAGGGGCCTGTCCTTAAAAAATGAACACAGACACTACTAGCAGATTTAGCAGCCAACCAGTTTGAAAATCTCACTGTGCCTTTTCCTTACATATTCCAAATTTTGCTGAAGCCTGCGTAAACTGAGAGCCTGTGAATATTGAAGTGTACCTTTGGTTTACTATCACAATTGATCACATGGAGGGGTTAGTAGTAAAGGTAGACATGTACATAGATGCTTGCAGTATTATATCCTTAATATTTAAATGTTTTCTGATTTTCAGATCAAAGGCATTACTGTGATTACTAACACTAGAACCTCTGCTGTAAACTAATTAATCTCTCCATGTGCATTTACTGAAGAGATTCACTGCATGTCTGTGCATGAGAATTTTAATTTAAAAATATCAATTTGTCATCTCTTTAGGTTCTTTTGAGAATCTTAGACCAATACAGGCAAAAAGACTATGTTGCGCCACGTGTTCTGCAGCAAACATTAAATTATCTGAACCAGGGGGTTATCCACTCTGTAACATGGAAGCAAATGAAGCCACACATACAGGTGAGTGTATAAAACCCAGTTGTAGACACTGCATGTCATCAGAGAGATTAAAAAAGCAACAGAACAACACCAGCAGTTTTGCAGTTTTAGAGAAGGTTTCATGCAGCAATTGATCTGGGCAAAAAATAACATTTCTGCATGAATGTGGTTGTTTTTTTCAGTATTGTAACTACGTTTTAGTGCAGATATTGTTAACTCAACTAAAGATTCTGTTCCATATTTGTATTTTTGATGTTTGCCAGACAGTCATAATGTTCTGTCTTTTATTAGTTATTAGTGTTTTGAATTGTCTATAAATTTAGAAAGTCATGATTGATTAGATAATAAGGAAGAAATTCTTCACTGTGAGGGTGCTGAGATACAGAGGAACAGGTTGCTCAGAGAATCTGTGGCTGCCCCATTCCTGTGGCTGCTGTCTGGGACTGTTGCAAAAGAAAAGTGTATTGTAAGCTTAATTCTGTTGGCCAAAATTAAAGAACACTGGTTAAAAGAATTTCACTCTTCAGAAAAGTAGGTCTAATAAATTAGTGCATAGTGAAGGGAACGTGTACTGGAATTTGATTTTGTGTGTACTTATGTGTATTTGACTTCTCTAATATTAGAGTATAACAGAAGAAGTGATATTCTCTCTAATGTGCTACAAAGATGAGGATGAGGAGCTATGGCAAGAGGATCCATATGAATATATCCGCATGAAATTCGGTAAATGTTTGTGTTTATTTTTTTGCTGTCATCGTAACTGCACTATCGTCCCAATTAAGAGCATGGCCACTGTAATGTCTTTGTCTTCACCAGTGTCCTGAACTGGAGGAAGAAAATTCAGTTTCTTAAATTGCAGTTAATCTGAGTTAAAAGAAGGCAGCAGATCAAGTGAGTTTTGGCCATTTGGCTGGTAGCTTTAAATGATTCTCTTAACATTTTTTTTCTACTTGACATGTGTTCAGTGCTGCCCAAATAGACTAGTTTGCCCACTTCCTAATGCCAGTTTCAGAATCTCTTGCAGCTCTCGCTTTGACCAGAAGAGGCCCGACTTGCTCTTCGCTACTGAAAATTGTTAATGACTTCAGAATTTTTCCCAATTATTATTGCTAAATTGTAAGATAATTACATATATGTATTCTTTCAAAAGACACAGTACAAAATCATGGTAATATCACATAGGGCCATATTATGAATAACTACTTTTATTAAAAGAGTCATGTCATTGAAATAGAGAAAGGTATGTTAGAAATACAGCATGTATTTTTTCCAGCATATGTGGCTGGAAAAATTCCTTAAGCCAGGCACCACAGAGATATGTAGCATTTGGGAATTTTTAATTAATTGATTTGGGATTAATATATGTGAAAACAGAATTTAAATGTTCATAGAATAGTTAAAACTTCGGAGAGTTGTTATACAAAGAATTAATCACAATATAGTGTTGATCACTGACATACAAATACATTGCTCATTTTTAGTATGTGAATTCAGTTCATGCTGTGTAAGTAGTGAATCCTATTTTTATATGCAGTGAGACTGTTAAATATCGTGAAAGGTAAAAAAAAGAAACAAGCATGAAGTTCCATTGAGCTGAAGTTTAGAGATGCGTGTTTGGGTTTGGAACAGAATTCCGGTAGTTTGGTAGTATTTCTTCATCATGTTTTATCTTCAGGTTCTCAGGAAAAGTTAGTGCGTAATTTTAACTTCATTTTAAGATTACATTTTTTTAGATCTTTTGTGTAGGGACATTTGGATTAGAACATGTCTGGCAACACAGATGTTTTTTTTCCCAAGATACAAATGATATTTTCAATATGATTAAAGGAGGTTTACTTGTAATGAATGAAGCTAAAAAGCTTCAACTTTCAGCAGATTTAGAACTACCCCATATCTGAGTAGTTTTTAGAAACAACAAGTTTCCCATGAGGTTTTAATAAAATCAAGCCAGAAAAGTGTGCGTATGGTATACGTACATCTGTAGATGGTACTGAAATGTATTGTTGGTTTTCCTATAGTAGTTTTAATTAAAAAAAACCAAAAAAAACCCCACTGTTTTTCATCCCTGAAATGCATTGTCTCAAAGAATTCATGAATAAATTATGCATCCCTAATAAAGGGAATGATGAGTGGTCAGTAGATCAGGAAGGCAAGAGGTAAATGCTTTCATAAACTGCGTGACTTTGATCTGACTCTTTAACTGTGAAGGCAACTCTTGTCAATAGTTTTGAAGTTACATCTTCAGCCTGATTTTGTCATATCCCACAGACAAGATAGATTATAAAAGTTTTATTATTATGTCATTCAGAAACTGATTTTTAATTTGTTAGATGTATTTGAGGATTATGCATCCACTACAACAGCAGCACAGAATCTCCTTTATACTGCTGCGAAGAAGAGAAAAGAGGTATGGAACTGGTGCTTCTTAATTATTTGAAGTTTCCTTAATAATGTAATTTTCACTTAAATTTGAAGATGCTCCAGGGAGCTAGTCTTGAAAAATCTCCTTGGTAATACATAGTCAAATGCTTTCCTGGCTGAGTGCTATCAATATTGCGTGAATTAAAATATATGTGTATTTATAAATAAATAAGTGGATTCCTCTTGCAGCCAGATATGAACTGAGCTGGAATAGATGTACTGGTATTTTCCCAAGTTTACAAACAGCCTCTGTCACGGATGTTCTGAGCTTCCCAAACTGAAGCTGGGGGAAGTGAACTTGATCCTTACTAGTTTTCACTGATGCTATTTTAAATCCTGTTGACAACAATGAAATTAGCAAGAATGAAAGCATTTTCATAGTTACTCTTTAAATGAGGATATAACTTTTCTGTAGATCTTTCTATACTTACAAAATCTGTATACTTATGTAATCTGTGCAAAAGATTGCCAAGCCCTGGAAAGCATATGCCAGTTTGCTAAAACTGCAAACCTTTCTCTGGATACCATTTTAACATCCAGTAAACATGGAGCTCTTTTTCCGGTAGATTTTTAGAAAAGAGCATAGTCTTTATGTCAGGTGAAATAGCCGGTGATCTTTCTTCTTTATTGTCAAAACAGTCCTTGCCTTTCTCATTTTCATAATTTGTACTGAGACTGTCAAAATGTCATAGTATCTGAAAGGCACATAATGGGTGTGAAAATGACATTAAACAATTAGTTTTGCCAAGAAGCCTTTCAAAGTCTAGTCAACTTCAGAAATTGCTGACAAAAGCCACAGATTAAAATAAGTTTATGAGGTTTTAGTCCAAGCTGTTCTTGAATATGTTTATGTTCATACATATATGTACACACATGTATGTGTCTATATATATATGTGTGAGACAATAAAATGCGTGTGATACTGTTTGGGCCGCTTGCCTTTTCATCACCTTTTTTGATTTACCTCAAGACAACAACAAAAATACCTATTTAATATAACTAATGTGAAATTTCAAGGAGATTAATTCTAACAAGTTGGGCTGAAAAGTTGAAAAAGGAAGCTTCTAAATTTTAGCTATGGAAAGATGCTACACATAATACCTCACAGTATTTCTTTGGCAAAGATGAAATTTCTACTTGAAAATGTCATATGAATTTTTTAACTTGAAGAATACTATTAAAATTGACAAAAGAAGATTGTACGTTTTCTGTCTTGCATAGGTACTACCAAAAATGATGGCATATTGCTACCAGATTCTGACAGAACCAAACATTGATCCAAGGAAAAAAGATGGAGCTTTGCATGTTATAGGATCCCTAGCAGATATTTTACTAAAGGTATGTGAGTAAAGAAGTGAAAAAGGTTTGTAATTCTTATTATCAACTCCCTTTTCCAATAAAAAAGTCTTAGCTGATAAAGTGCTGCTAGCCCTTAGCCATGTTTATAAAGTCTGTAGAGAGACTGCACTGTGTGGTAAGAATCTGAAGGTTTGTTTCTTTACGAATATTATCATTCTTTCTTGGTTTTTAAATTCCCATTTTATAGGCATACTTTTCTTCTCGAGTTTCTCCAAAGCACTGTTTGTTTACTCTCCTACTTTACAAGTAAATTGAAAGGGTGTTAAAAAAGCAAACATGCATTCCATCAATAACATTTTTATGATTCTTCAGCAAACTGCCCAACAGCCTGCACTATTGCGGGCTGCTTCTGGTTCCAGAAAAACGTTTACGTAACACGTTGCAGGAATGTTTTGTCTAGCTTCACAGCTTTCTTACCCTGCAGTGTGTGGCTTTAAGTCTTACTTTATCAGCCAGTTGTGGGTTTTGAAAGTAACTGGACAGAGCACGGAGTTTCTAACCTTCCTCCAATTTTTATACAGTGCCTTCAGAATTTTGAGTATCTGTTGGGAATTTGAATATACATCTAATCTACACTGTTGCTTTCCAATGTAATATTGATTACAGTTTCCCTTACGCTTTTGTAGAAGGTGGAGTCTAAAGTATGCCCTATCTCTATGATAACTGCCAAAAAGTTATCACTTTTGTCATGAGAATGGCAGCCTTGTGCTGGAGGCTTCCTTTTAAAAGTAATTTATTCTATGTGACTTGTCTCTCTGCGCAGGATGTGTCATCATGTTATGAGCAACATTTTACCTACATTTGCCATCTATTTTTCACCAATGCACCAATCTATAATCTGATCTGAAACATCAGTAACTTTTGCAGAATTTTTGTCAACTACTTTGGATTGTAAATGCTCTCTCTCATGCTGGAGTATAACAGTGGACATTGTTACAGGAGGACATTGTTCGTGTTGTGAGGAGAACAACATGATTTCATATTGATTGGGGGTTTCTAAACCCATTTATCACTGTCCTGAGGGGAAAAAAAGGATTTATTCCCTTATTTGAAATTTTCAGTCTTGAAACATGAGGTTATAATATACTTTATAAAAGAGTAATAAACCCCAAACATTGCAGACTCCTCTCAGCTCTGAATTTCTTGTGTTTGGGATTTGGCAGATTGAAAAATTCCATTATTTGTTTCTGTATAAAATACTTGATTAGTAAGTGCTTTCTGGCTGGTGAGCTGACTGAGATAAGATTATAAGGAGCTCTATAAAACACAGTGACCCTGCTTTAGCCACCTGATTCCCTGCAGTGGCTCCGGTTTAATGCATGAAAATCTCTGACCTGTGTGCACAAAGGAAATTTCTTTTCCCTTCTCTGTGTTTTTTTTCTCTGCCCAGTTTTTCATCTGCCTCTCTGAAGGTTGGGGAATTAGTGTGGGAAAAAATGATGTATGCGTTGGTGAAGTAAAAGCGTGATCATCCAAGATAAATTTTTGTGTTGAATGTCCCTTTTCTCCCTTTTTCCTATCTCAGCCATTGAATCATTCCTTTAGATGGTAACACAGTTCTCAGTATATACCTTTTCTAGTGTTCCAGGGCTAGAGGTGCTAGGAAAACCCCAGGTCTCCATGCTGGTGGTCTTGGTTTCCTATGAATATCTTGGGATTTGCCAAGGTTTGAATAATAAAAGATTATTTTCATTGATTATCCTCCAGCCTTCTATCACAAATGACTTATCTTAGTCCATTAATAAACAAAAAATGATGTGAGTTATTGCTGTAGTGTGTAAAATAATTAGTTTAGATGTTGATAGTAACAGTAGGTAATTAGAAACTCAGATCTGTTTCATACTAAGCTTATATTTATCTTCAGGTATGTGTGTACTCCTCTGTAGAAAGAATGGAAGTACCAGCTTATTGATGCTAATTAATTTTTAAGAAAAATCAGCTGGAATCAATTGCCTTAAAATGGAAACTCCAGTTTACAGTATTGTAATGAGTTGAATATTATATGTACAGTTCATTTATCTGGCTTTGAACTTGCTATGCTTATAAGGTTTATTCAGTTCAAGGTATGAGATCCAGATCTTTGTGTGAGACAATACCTTTATTGCATAGACAAATCATTGTATTTTGCATGGTTGGTAGTTGAAATGGAATATTGGCTAGAATGAAGTATGTAAAATAAATGATCTCCAAAATTGATTTTTATTTACACCAACAGAAGAGTGTCTTCAAGGATCAAATGGAGCTGATGTTACAGAATCATGTTTTTCCATTGTTCATGTCTAACTTGGGGTACCTCAGAGCTAGAGTAAGTTCACAAGTTATATCACTATTTCAGTATTTGCCATGATTCTTTCCTTTGCAGTTTGACTTTATTCTTAATGAACGAAATAAAGCAAATGCATACTAAAATTTCAGGTAACAACCTTGTACAGTAATTTTTCAGCATTTTGATTTAAAAATGGTTTGTCAGTTAAATGAATTGATGGAAAGTTTCTTAAATTATTGTTTGCCTTTTTGATTGTGGCCCTTCTGTGATGATTTTTCTTTAGTAGATCTCAAAAACTAGAGTGGTTGGATGACTGTGTAGAATAGATAGGACTTCCACAGAGTAGGTAATGTCAGTTTGGGTGTAGCTTGAAGAAAATCCCTGATTGCCCCTATCAGAATAAATAAACATTTAATTTTCTTTAATTTCTGTTGTGGTTTTTCCCCCCAGAAGGACCAAAATTATGATGCCAATTATGTCCATAGTGTATTTATAGGATTTGAGAAAGGAAGATAAAGAAGTGGAAGTGTACAAGGCCAGGTTGGATGGGACTTTGAGCAACCTGGTTTAGTGGATGGTGTCCCGGGCCGTGGCGGGGGGGTTGGAACTAGGTGATCTTTAAGGTCCCTTCTAACCCAAACCATTCTGTGATTCTATGAACTGTTTGAGTGCAAAACCTGTTACATTTACTGTAGGAATACACTATAATTAAGAAAGAAAAAAAAAAAGGCAATATGTGCAAATAGAGATAATTAGCATTGGTTTTGTATCAGTTAAAAATTGCTAAAATTTGTAGTAGTCCCTAAACTTGCTTTTTATTTTTTTTTCCATCATGCAGTCCTGTTGGGTACTTCATTCATTCAGTGCTTTGGAATTTCACAATGAGCTAAATTTGAGGAATGCAGTAGAGCTGGCAAAGAAGAGCCTGATTGAAGATAAGGAAATGCCTGTCAAAGTAGAAGCAGCCATAGCTCTTCAGACGTTAATAAGCAACCAAGAGCAAGGTATGCTACAGTGATTCATTCGTTGCATACACTGATGAGGAGGTTAGTGTAGATTTATCTAAACATTTCTGCCTTTTGAAACAGTAGAGTTCAGAACATTTCATCATCTTTAGACAGCTTCACTTGCCCATTAGTTGCTGTATACATCCCAGAATTCTGACTTCAAGTTTTTGCTGCAGGTCTCTGCACAAGAGAAGTTAGAATCAGCGTATTTCTTTTAATAAAGTAAATAGCACCTGTCTTCATTTTTCTTTGGTGAAGAGGAATAGCTTGTATCTTTAAGAATGAATGGTGGCATGTGTTCCCCCAAAACAGTGTATTTTAGTTGTAGATGATGTTTAAGTATTGAATGTGGTAAATTATTTACTTTGTTAGTTTACTAGTTATGGGCTGCAAAAGTGCCTTGAGTAGGTTTTTTGGCTTTTGGGATTTTTTTTAGTGAATTAACTTTTAAAAATTATGTTGTTCAGGAGTAGTCAGTTACATAATAGTTTTGAGATACTGGATGTTTGTGTTTGTGGACGGTTGATTTCACATAGTTTTATTTGGATTTTTTTAGCCAAGGAATATGTGAAGCCTTATGTAAGGCCAGTTATGCAAGAGCTCTTGCACATTGTTAGAGAGACGGAAAACGACGATCTTACTAATGTAATCCAGAAGATGATCTGTGAGTACAGTCAGGAGGTAGCTACTATCGCTGTTGACATGACTCAGCACCTGGTAAGAGGCAATGGTAAAAATAACAGTCCAGTCAGAAGCACATGCCTAGTTTGGTAACCATGTAATGAACTTTCTTTGAAGTGTACGCTGTTTAAAGTAATCTTTATAAAGGTCCACCTATAGCATTCACTCTGTTCATTTCTGTATGAAGTATCTTTACAACCTGCAGGTTTTCAAAGATACTGAATTTTGCCACTCATTTTAATGAGCCAATCTTTTACCTGTTTAATATTTCAAATGATGCAACATAGCCAGACTTCTCAAAAAGGAGGAGTTTTTAATTTTCTGTATTCTTCTTTCAAAAGTAAGGAACGTATTTTTCAGTGCTGACAGATCTTACTGATAAGGCATTGCTGCTGTTGCATCAACTGTCTTGGTTTTGCATGATGAATTAGAAATGTGAGTTTGCACTTGAAATCGAGTTGGTTGGCTTTTTTCATAGGCTGAAATATTTGGTAAAGTACTTCAGAGTGAGGAATATGAAGAAGTAGAGGACAAAACAGTTATGGCCATGGGCATCTTGCACACCATTGACACAATCCTGACAGTTGTGGAAGATCACAAGGAGGTGAGATATTTTAATACGTCTTTTCTCCTGCTGTTCCTTTATGCCTTTTATTCATGACAACAAGCGCTTCTATGTATGTTGCATCTCTTGAGTTGATATGAATGTGCATTTAATATAGCAGTATGGTGAATTAGTACCAACTAGTCTCTGAAAAATTTGCATTTAAAGCCCAGTTTACTTTTATGATTTTCTAACTGTTGAACTCTCCACTTTGAGGGAAATTTATATCTTGAAGGTAAAATTCTTAGCTCTTATTTTGGTAAATACTTAATTAGATATTTGTATTACAGACAGTTGAAATAGATTTTCAGGGAGAAATATTTTGCATAAGGCTAATTTTTTACAGTGGTGACTCATATTTTGTTGTTTTCTCAGCAATTTCTTGGATAGAATTCCTAGGAACTGGTCTCCCAATTGTGGTGCAATGTAAGTCTGTGTTTCACATATTCAGGGAAGAAAGATTCTGCTCATACCACTTGAACTGACAGAGATAGTTCAGTGACTGATCCAGGAGGCAAAGTCAGTCAGTCAGTAACTCTAAGCTCAGTTGGCATAAAAGTGCTTTGTCCTAGATTGTTTTGCTTCCTTGTTTTACAATGAGAAGGTTTCATTGCAAGTGTGAAATCTTTTTATGAAGCTTATAATTTTGAAAATAGATTCATTAAAATACTAATTATTTTCTTGTAAGACCATTGTGTTCCTTTGGATTTCAGAATATCTTTCATTTCTTTACAAGAACCCCTTGCATCTTTTGAAAGCTAAAATGAAATCTGGTAGCTAAGCTGAGCATCAGGAATGATAGTCTGAAGTGGATCTTCAGGATTTAACCTAGGGAAAATTTAGGGGTTGGTGTAGTTTTAGTGTAAGTTTAGCAGCTTCTTTCTGATGTGTGAAGCACAAACTAAACTATTGTACAGACTGCTCTTCATCTTAGGATCTTAAATAATTTTAGAAGTGATATAAATGATATAGAAGTGACCTAAGAGACTGAAAACTCCTGAGTATGGAGAGAGTTTAGAGGATGATAATTACTAAGTCAAATGTCTGAAGGTAAGCGGATGAATCTGTGGTCGCATTGTTAATCCCTTTGCTAGAACAAGCCCAGAAAGCTTGGCACCCTGCAAGATTATGTCTGTAATTACCTGTGGTAGCAGCATGACATGTCTGTATTTTTTGTCTTTAATTAGAACTATAATGTAGCTATATATTTCTAATTTAGTTTAATTCATAAATGTAGTCTCTCTGTCTAACATGGCAAGGCTGAATCCTGACTTCGACACAGTTGTATGCTCTGAATTTCTGCATGAGCCTCCTCTTGCTGAGCCTACTCTGGGAAGCTCTCCATAGACATTAGGCAAAAGCATCTTTTCCTTTCTTCCTGTTCTGCTAAGTTTTTGGACAGAGGATTTATCTTAAACACTTAAAGTACAGTGTTACTTCATATCCAGACAGGACAACAGATACAGTCTTTGACAGGATCTGTAGAACAACCATAAAATAAGATTTTTTTTTTAATAGAAAGAAAAATGCTGTAAGTGACAAGCTTTAAAGCAATACTGTTTATTGAAAATTAATACTTACATCAGTGAGACCTTATTTCATAGTATTCCGATGATTAATTCTTTAAGTGATAAAAGCCTTTTTGCTTTGAAGAACTTGTCAAACTGACTTAGTCAAATACATTGATTAAATGACTGTATTTCTAAGTTTTTAAATGAACTTCTTTTGTTTTTATTTCAGATAACTCAACAGCTTGAGAGCATTTGTTTACAGATTATTGGCCTTGTTTTGCAGAAACATGTTATAGGTATGGTTTAGAGATAATTTTTAGGAAAACGTTATATATTTCTACGTAGAAAAAAAATCTTAAATTTATTATTGCAAACAGTATTGTCTTCCTCTGAACCATCTTTTTTGTATGTGTGCTTCTTCAAGAAAAAAGACATTAATTTTCATTTATGATTTGTTTCTCCTGATCTCTTGTACATTAGGATGGTTATTGTGTTTTGGAGGTCAGACTCAAAAGTAGAAGATGCAGTTCTGATTATAGTTCTGGCTAGCTGTGTTAAAGGGCAGTATCTGCAATTACATTTGTGTTTTAAGGACATGGGCTGCGATGAAATTACTGCTTTATCAGTACCCTTGACTAAAGAGCTACACAGTTTGTGGATAAGACCTTTAAGAAAAAACAAAGGTTGAGGGAAGAAAATATTTTTCAGTAAATTGTTTAGAAGCAACGTCTTTGTGCTGGTATTCTTCTGGTGTGTATTTGCTATGGAAAACTATGCATATCATTGTAACTATAGGCAACATAAAGCTCATCTAAAGGAGTCTTTTCCAGTTTGTATTATTTTTATACATATTGACTTAGTTACTAACTGCTATATTCTAGTTGTTATATGACTCGGGGCTTGGTGTCAGATTTCAAGGTATTAGCAAGCTATTTTTGTTTTTCAAAGCACCCTACTTCAGATTGTTTCTCCTTTCCAGAGTTTTATGAAGAAATTCTCTCACTGGCCTACAGCTTGACATGCCAGATGATTTCACCTCAGATGTGGCAGCTTTTGGGTGTTCTATATGAAGTTTTCCAGCAGGATTGCTTTGAGTACTTTGCAGGTATGATCACTTCTATTGATGTTTCTACTGTTTGGGAATTACTTTCTAAAACCCACTTTAGTAAGGGCCGTTTCCATTTAATGTTTTGGTTTAAAATGATCATATATTTGAGTCATGCCCTGACCGTCTGTTTAGTGTGGGAGTATAACAGCGTATTTAAGTTGGAGAAGCATGCTCAAATCTGTCAGTGTGATCAGTTATCGTAGGAGGTCCTGAACTCAAAGAAAGCTGAAATACACAAAGTTAATGTGAAACTACAAATTAATTAATTAAAATTCTGTTTCCTTTTCTGACAATGCACGCTGCATGGTGCACTTTATGAAGAATTCTTCTAAATAGACTTTTGCAGAGTTTGAATTTCCACATTTCCTCCCATATCCAAGAATCTGAGCTAATGAATTCCATTACAGGACTGCAGCCTCACTGGTTAGCACTTGGATGGATTAGTTTGTAATTTTTTTCTCTTCTGCTCTCCCTGTTTTGCAGATATGATGCCTCTCTTGCATAATTATGTGACCATTGACACTAATACTTTACTGTCTAACCCAAAGCATTTAGAAATCATTTATGCTATGTGTAAAAAGGTAAGGCTTCTCATTCTTACTGTTGACCTTATCATTGGTACTTAACAATCAGATTAGCAGAGTGACCCGAACATGTCAGGTGGCTGGCAGTCGTTTCAGAATGAAATGAAATTTGGTCTCGGCTCAGTTCCGAGAACACATAGCACTTTCACACTTGTTAAGTGACATGCTTTTAAATAAATTACATGTACAAATCTGTGTGGGAGAGAGTTGCTGTTCGTCTTGACTCTCTTTTATGAACAGCTATTTTGGTAAGTAGAGGAATTAATGAAGCTTGGTTTCCTTGGGTTGTGTATCTGCAATTGGATTTCTCTAGTTATCAGCTAAGGTGCGAACTCATTTGAAGTTCTTCTTACATTTATGTTTCTCTTCTATGCTGATTCTCTCATCTAAAATAAAGTATGAGATCACGCTGCAGCCTTTCTCTGAATTTAGGCATTATAGAGTGTTAGGCATCTAGCTACCATCTTACTTTTAAGAAACTTATGGAAATTCAGGGTGTTTGAGAATTCTGCTTCATCAGGCTTGATTGACACTGACCATAGAGTTGAAATATACTGAAAAGAAGCAGTCAGTTTCACATGTATGTGCATACATACACGTTAGTTTCACATGTGAACCTATGTATACGTGTGCAGTGATTGCATACACCTTCTTTTTAATCAGCAACTAGCCTAAAGATAGGACTTCACTTTGCCAGGCTGCTAATCTACCAGTGTCAGAATTAAAGTAAAAAAAGAGAAACAGAATGTGAAAAACATCAATGTTTCTTGTAAGTAGCATTACCTTTAGAAAAGGGTAAGTGATGACGTATGGAGAATACTAACATTCATAAAGAGCTATAGCAATTTCTTCAAAATTTTTAAATTCATCTTTAGCCACTTATTCTTGGTTATGTCCTGGAGAGACGATTTTTTATGTGTCTTAATTCCTTCACAAAATATAACATGAATAGATACGTATATGCTATGTAGAGGGTTTTGTATGCAGGTACAGGAGCACACTTGATTTCAAAGTTATCAGTGATTCTTACTGATAAACTAAATTGTCATCCTGGTTGTTAGGTATTAACAGGAGATGCAGGAGAAGATGCAGAGTGCCATGCAGCCAAACTCCTAGAAGTAATTGTTCTTCAATGCAAAGGACGGGGTATTGACCAGGTGATATATATTGAACAGTTTTTCTCTTTTACTGGTTTCCAATGATGTGTGTGTGATTCCTGAGAAAAGCAGTTGGAATTGGAGAATTGAGGTAAATGTAAAGTGTAGAAATGAGGAGAAATACAGAAAGAAGTAAAGGAACAAAGGAGAGTTTGTAAGGTTGGTTGTTTTATTTGTTTGTTTGGGATTTTTTGATATTACAGATTAGTGGGCATGACCTGAAAATCATAGAATAGTTAGGGTTTGAAAGAACCTTAAAGATCATGTAGTTCCAACTCCCTTGCCATGGGCAGGGACACCGCACGCTAAAGCATGTCGCCCAAGACTCCATGCAACCTGGTCTTGAACACTGCCAGGGATGAAGCATATGAATACAGAAGATGAATACAGACTGAACGATTAGGATAGAGTATGATGTGCAGGATGGTCTTGTTTTGATTTTTCCTCCTAGGATTTCCTTTTTGATTCAAAACACACATTGTTAAATAATTGTGGCTGAGAGGTTAACTGTACATATCCAACTACTGAAATTGTTTCTCCAGGCAATATGAACTTGTTGCTTTTTAATATTTTGAATTTCTCAGCTCATTTGGAAATAAAGAATTTTTAGTGTGGCTGGATCGTGATTGCTGGGAAAAACATAATCACAATTGTTCAGAGTTTCTTAGAACACGCTTTCAGTGTGCAGTCTTTTTCCTATTAAGGGCTAAATTCTGGTCTTATGTTTTACATAATGCTCCAGTCTCAATTCGTTAACATACCATATTTGATGTTGCCACAGTGGAATCCGTGGACTTCAGTAATAAATTTTCAGTTAATTTCACTGAAACCAATATAACTTCACTAATTTAAATCTGAAGTAACTGAAGATAAAAATGTTCTGTGAAAGGTTTTATTTTTAAAGGAAATCTGGAAAGAATGAAAATGAACTGTATGCATTTGCACTGAAATAAGTGTGGTGGAAGGCTTAATTGATCTCCACAATTCTGTGAATTAAAATGGTTGCACACTGAACTGAAACTCATAAACTAAAAAGTTCGTAACGCTTCCCAAATTATTATAAAGCATAGACCTGCACATTGAAATATAGATATTTGTTTCATTGTGTAGAAATTTGTGCATACTTGCTTTTATCTGAATAAATTCACTCATTTCAAACTTTTATAAGACATCTAACATCATTTTTCCTAGGAAAAACTTCTTTTCTTGCAGATTTAGGCAGTATTTTTAATGCTTGTTAGTTTTGAAATTGTTGGATATCTTTATTACAAGACGAGAATATTTTTGAGTTCTTTTCTAAACCTTTTATATACACTAGAAAAAATTACACTAAATGGCCCCAAATATTCTTCTCTGTGCTGAGAATAACACTGGCAATTTTTAGCTCAGAGAATAGCTGTTTTGGGGAAGATGTATAAGGATGTAATCAGAGGCTTAAAATGCTTTTATACTAGGAAGTGAATAGAATGTGTTTCTAGGTTACACCTGCACTTCAGCTAACTCTGGAGATCAATTCTGATAAAAGTATCTTAAACTTTCTATATAATCTGGCAACATGTACAATGCCTTTTTATTTTTCTTTTCTTTTCTTCTTCTTCGTATTTATATGCCCAGTGTATTCCACTCTTTGTGGAGGCTGTTCTGGATCGATTAACTAGGGGAGTTAAAACAAGCGAGCTTCGTACCATGTGTCTTCAGGTTGCCATAGCTGCACTCTACTACAATCCTGACCTACTTCTGCACACCTTAGAGAACATCAGATTTCCACACAATCCTGAGCCCATCACTGCACAGTTCATAAACCAGTGGATGAATGACACAGACTGTTTTCTTGGGCAAGTACTGTGTTGTTTTCTTTTAAAAATCCATGGATTTCAATTGTTTTGTTCGCTTCTGTATGTTGATGAAAGAGTTCTCATTCCTTGGTTAGTCTAAATAACAGTAATCCATATCAGGTCTAACTGCTGCGATGCCAGTGAAGGTGACCTATGTCCACATAACATTTCCAGGTGTGTTGAGCCACATGCCGAATTTTCCATGTTGTGAGGACACAAGAGTACAATACATATTTCAGAATTCTTTTAAGTTCTTTAATCACAAACTGTCTGCTGCACCAAGAGATGGTCCAACATGCATTGATGGTAGTATTCAGAGCTGGCCAGCAGGATTTCAGAGATGTTAACTTTTTTTTTCTGAAACACTGTATGCATATTTTCTGTTCTATATTTCATAAAGTATTTTTAACTGCTCCACCTAATGTTAAAAAACATTCTGTCCAGTGAATCCCACATTCTGATTTTAATCCCTGCGAGTTGTTCGTTATCAACTTGCATATTTATCACTATGCTATGGATGTACTAATTGTTTAGCATGCTTCTGAACTTAGACTTCATTCCAGCCTTCCTTGAACATTTGTGTACATTGCATGAGTGTGCACTTGGGCAGGAGCTGAACATTTGTAAAGTAAATGAAGGTGGACAAAGCCTGTCATCACATAGCTAAGCATGCACTCAGTGCTTTTCGGATGTGAAGTCCAGTGCTTGACAGTTAGTGCTTGTCTCTCAGCTAAGATGTGGTGTCGAACTGTAAGATTCAAATCCACTTAAGGGCAAAGCAGGCAGTCAGATGTAGTTAACAGCTACCTCTCATCTTCCTGCTATGAGTTACGTTTTCTCAATGGAGGCTGACATCTGACTGCAGGTGTACAGATAAGCTTAGAATGAGTCTTCTCTGTGCACGGTCTATGCCAACAGACTAAGTGAAGTGTCAGCATGCTAGCAATCATGCTGTGAATGAACATGGGCTGAGACAGGCAGCTCCTCACCCATAGATGCATACCTTATTTTAGATTGTCCTTCTTTTCCTGCCTCGTTTTTATTGGTGCAGTTTTGTCTTTCCAATTCTAAGCAAGTCTCTAGGGACCTTCTTATAAGAGGGTTTCTCCACTCCCCAGTCATCCAAGTAGCTTTTCTCCATACCAATTCCTATGCAAGTTAATCTCCCTGAACAGAATTATATGCCATCTTGGTATAGCTGCATTATTGCCTCAGTGTCTGTCCTGAATTTAGAACTGTGTTGTGCATTAGAGCACTGCATCACCTTTTTCGTAACTGTAATAAAATGGAGATTCCAAATCAATCAGTGACTAACTGGTATAGCCAGGCTTTGCTTTCAGCATGTCCTTTGCAGTATTTTTAGAACACATACCAAATAATACACAGTAAAAATTGTTTTCCTCCCTCCTCTGTCCTAAGTACAGTTTAGTGGGACAATAATGAAAGTGTAGTAGTTTGTAGAATTGCATCATATTTCAGGTTTGCAGGTTAATTCTATCTGTTTTACTAGAATGAAAACCGCTTGGAGATAGAAGAGAAATTTGTTGTATACAGGTTTTGTGCAGCAGCTTCCCCATTCGTGTCTGTATTTGAAGGTATTACCATAGCAGTCTCTTCTTGAAGAAAAAAAAAGTATTAAATCAACTGGATAAAAAGTGGGGAAAAAAATTCTCTTACTCACTAAGCAAAACCAGATGGTTCATACTATCACCAGCATTGTGACTTCTTCTACCTGCTATGTGTACAAAATGTCTACAGCACATCCTGTATCTAAACATAAATACACATCAATTAGAGGGGTAACTTGAATTGGTGACAAAGAAGGCATAAAGAACCCAGTGTCCCTCATTTCTCTTTGGAGTGCCAGTGGCTGAAAAATGGTACCTTTAAGTCTCTCTCTCCCACATCTCATGGTAATGTTATTGTTAATTATTGAATTATTTTTATATCTACCCACTTAAGGATTTCCATGAACCTATTTTTTTTCCTTTTTTATGGCTGAAGCAAAGTTCTTGAGATTCAAGTCTTTGTGCTGTCATTTTATTCTACTGCATATCAAATGCTGAACTCATACAGAGACAGTAGGAAAGAAGATGTTCCCTACAGATGGTAAACTTGTCATACCTTTTTAAAAAGAAATAAAAAATGAAAGAGATTTATGGCCTTAAACAGTTCATGCTGGAGCATTCAGTGAGAAACTAGTCAAATCCAGAGGTGAAAAATGCTGCAGATCTGACTAGGCTCCAACCTCCATTACTCCTGTGAGCTACAGCTTAACTTTCAGTTCTTTTGTGTTGCTTTTCAAAAAGAATCAGCTACTGCAACTACTGTTCAACTGAAGTCTTCTTCAGAGCTGAGACAAAAGTTGACAAAGCCTATGAAAATGAAACATGGAGATCATGTTGCTAGATTCTGCTCATACTCTGCACTTGAATGGCAGCAGAAGATTAAAATTTATCTCTTTGATCTGCTGCTACCAGCAGTGACGTAAATCATAGAATCACAGAATGGATTGGGTTGGAAGGGAACTTGAAGCTCATCCAGTTCCAACCCCCCTGCCACTGGCAGGGACACCTTCAACTAGACCAGGTTGCTCCAAGCCCCCGTGTCCAACCCGGCCTTGCAGCCACAGCTTCTCTGGGCACCCTGTGCCAGTGCCTCACCACCCTCATAGTGAAGAACTTCTTCCCAGTGTGTCGTGGTTTAAGCCCAGCTGGTAACTTGGAACCACGCAGCCATCGGTGTTATCAGTATTGTTCCCAGACTGAAAGTCAAAAACACAGCACTGCACCAGCTACTAAGAAGGAGAAAAAATGACTGCTGTAGCTGAACCCAGGACACAGTGTCTAATCTGAATCTGGAGGCCCCAGAGTAGAAGAGGAGGTGTGTAGTATCATTGAGTATTCCCAATGTGTGACATGTACTGAGGACATGATGGACTTGACATGAGGAAACATTACTGGGAGGGTGGTCCCCACCCCACTGTCTCCTGCTAAGGGCCCAGGGGACATGTCTCGGCTCAGCCTGGGGCCGTCAGTCCCTGCCAGAGCCATGCTGTGCCTGTGCCTGTCCCTGTCTCCTGAATGCGTCTAGGACCTGCACTGCAGAGAGCTGCTTTCCTGGGTGGCTGCTTTAGGCCTAGGGCATCACTTGTCATGCAAAGTTGTAGGCATCCCATAGCATAACCTTTTCCATTTCTATTGTAGTCTAGTGTAGTCTATTCCATGCTACTCCACTCCATGCCTCTCCATTCAGTTCCATTCCCTGCACTCCCCCTGAGCTGAATAACAAGACTGTTCCGTTCCATTCTGTTCCATTCAGTTCCATTCCCTGCACTCACCCTGAGTTGAATAACAAGAATTTTATTTCCCTGCAGTGCCAGGGGTTTTCAAATCAGTTGTAAGACTCAGAACCTAGCGAAAGTGCAGAAGATTGCAATAAATCCACCTCCAGCTGTGAAGGACCAGGTGAATCTTACTGCCATTTCTTTGTCAGCCATGCAGGAAATCTGTGACTTACTGGTAACAGTGTCTCTTCAAGATGCTTTGTCCACATATCTCACACCCCTCTGTCCTTCTTCTGCTCCTATGAAGTCTCTGTACCTGAAGGTCCTGCCCTGCCAGCAGTAGGGTTGTCCATGTCTGCATGCTCTCAGGCTGGAGCCAACAGTGTTTGCCAAAAGAATGCAGTATCTCTTGCACCGTGCTTGTGAAGACATGAGATGGAATCCATGAAAATAATACATCTTGAGGAGGGAAGCAGTTATGGTAGGATACGTAACTGTTCTTCCATGTTATTAAAATGAGGAGACTATTTAAAACCGAAGAGAAATTTTGAATATTAAGAATGATCCAGGCAAGGAGAGCTCAGAACTCATTTTAAGATTGCATAAATCCAGTATGTCATTGTAGATGTTATACATCTATGAATGTGTGCCCATATTGCCCATGTGCCAGAGCATATTGTATTTATTTATTTTCAAATGTTTTCTACAAAAACTTCAAGCTGAAAAGCCATTTGTAGAAACATTTGTTCCTTACTGCTTTCCACCCTTTCCTTGACAGCTGAAATTTGGGTGAGAGTTCTGCATGACTTATGCTTACTCTCATACTAAAAATTCTTCTGTGAAATCTAGGGTGAAAAGAAAATCTAACTTGCTTCAAAAAACCCTCAGTAGCATTTCTTTTTTTTTTTTAGAAGGTGACTAGTGGGATTTATTTGATAGGAGTTTAAATAGTTAGAAATCTTAGTTTTCTCAGAGTTATATATAAAATCCCATTCTTGCACAGGAAAACAGGTTTGGTTCCAGCTTTGCAGCTAGAAGGAAATGGCTGATTATTTGCAGTTTGTCCAGGAACTGGGTTGCTGTAATAGAAAGCAACTTGATCCTCACATAAAGGAGCACAGCAAACCAGTAAGAAAAGGCTTAGTGTTTTCCCTTTGAAATACTTTCAGCTTGGTTTAAAATACTAAAGATTCTTAGACCTTTTTGTCCTGTCTTGGAAAGAAGTGTATTAGCAAGAAAAGGTCCTGCAGATTATGAAGACCACACACAGCTTGTTGAAAATAGACTCGCCTAAGAGTCGGGCATTGCACTGCCATGTGTTGCATGTTTAGCGCTCCAGGCTTGATACACCATTAAGGGAGCAAGCAGAGTTTGTGATTGTTAGGGAGGACTGTTGTGCGCTGCTGAGCAAGTAAGTATGGATCTTGAAGGACAAAGCACTGAGAGGAATTGTATCCAGGCTCCCTCGTGCAGAAGGAAGGGTGCCATTTGATAGCAAAGGAATGGTCTCCAAACCATCTTTTGCCATTACAAAAATACATAAATGACATAAAACTGTTTTGCTCGTTCAGTCTTGTGGGTAGTTGATTCAACTGGGGCGAAGTAGAATGCTGAACTTCCGGCAGGGCGGATGCTTATCCTGCTCTTCCTCTCTGCTGGCAGGTGGAAGAAACAAGTCTCTTTCTGACTCAGGTTCACTAAAGATGGCTTGATGCCTGGATTTCTGCTGTCCTTCTGGGGCATCCAGTAACATGCATATTCCAAATACATGTGTTCATTCTTATAACTTCCCTGTTTAGAAGGTTGAAAATGGAGCATGACAAATACGCTGTATTTTTTGTCCATTTGGGCTGCTTCCTGATGATGACTCTCAGTGCTTGATTCTTGCAAAACTTTTGTCTGCTGTCCAGAAAAGACAGTTTAGTATGAAGTGAAGCTACTCATTACTAAGATTTTATTTTTTTTTTACATTTTACTGTGTTGCATTTTACAATTGGCATTGTGTAATGGTAGCTTTTTCAAATGTATTATAAAAGGTAGTGCCAAGTGTCATTAGCTATTCTGGTGCATGTACACAGAAATTTCATGGCTTCCCAGTGTCAAGATGCAGGGTGAAGTCTTGTGCATAGATTACAGAGCTTTGGTCAAACTTGGATGAAAGTGCTGGCAGAGAGAGGAGGTAGAAAAAGTTCTTCCTTTTTGTAGCTGCAGTAAGGACAACTGTCCCCAAAAAGCTATGCATCATTCAGAGGTAGCATCATCATTAGCTTGGATTTTGGTCTTCACAGTGTTGGCACAAGAGCAAATGGCAGTGAGCTTGTTTTCAACATAAATAAACTGACAGGAGTAAGGGGCTTAGGTTTTGTTTGGTTGGGTTTGTTTTTTTTGTGAAAGCAGACTATTCCCCTGACTCAGTTTCCTTCATTGATTCATATGCCCTCTTTTGAGCCCCATTCCTTCTGTAAAGAAAGTATTGCAGTTAGTGATGGAAGGACGCTCTTCGCCTGCTTACGTTTTGGTACATTTTTCAACACGTGTAATGGAGCAGCCAAACCTAACATGACAAAGTGTGTCATTTGATATGCTAGTTGACTTTGTTTTTCTTGGAAGGTCTTCTGTGATCGTAATGTTACACATGGTCATATGTAATTTATTGTTGTTGTCAGCTACTCTGAGAATGGAGTCACTTCACTAAGCCTTAACAGGACGAGCAACATGGGAGGTGTAATGAAAACCCTTTCAGATCCCCAGCCTTGTTCAAGCACGTGTAAAGCTCAGAAAGCTGCAATACACAATCACTTGTGTTACTTAGAGAGTATTATAGTCCAGTAGCATGTTATATGGGATCTTTGATAATTAAATTATAAGCACTTTAAAAATTGTATTTCTATAGCAATTTTTGAAGTGGTGGATTAAGCTGGCTGTTCATCTGTAAGCTTTATTGCAGTCTGTGGTACACATCTTATTAGTTTCATCTCTTTCAACTTGTATCCTCTTCATACCAAAGTAAAACTGATTCGTTAGTAGAAGTATCTACCAAGAGTCTGGAGGATGGCCATTTTCTGCGAGCTCTGGAGGTTTGCTTGGTTTCTGTAGGTCTCTGGCTGGAACTGCTTGTCCTGCAGAAGGCTTTCACGGAGGCTGTCAGCGTCAAATTGAATAGTTCAAACAAAACAAGTTCCTCTCAAGCCCTTAATAGCAAAATACCATAATGTTAGAGAAGAGTTGAACACTACTGGTGTTTCCAGTAAAGAAGAACCAAAGAGAGGCAGTTAGAGAATTTTTCCCTGTCTTGTTTGCAAATAACTTGTATTTCTAGAAGTGAAAATCAGTTCTTATTTCTAAAAGCATGTAGGCTCTTACCTAGTTTCCTGGCTATGGTCACATAAAAATCTCTCTGCTACTAATGTAATGATTTTCTTTCCCTTCAGTTATCTATAGTTTACTTGTTTTACTGAAAGTCTGTTCATTTGCAAGTTCTCTGTTTGAGTGTACTGTATTCTTGATACAGTGGAATTATTTCCCTGCTTTCACTAGAGTTAGCAATGTGTCTCAAGTTAGTGTGGAAACTGGATGTATAATACAGCCATTCTGGTGGACTGTTAATAAATATGTTTAAATACAGCTAGCCCTGCCGCATTCCATAAATGCACATTGCAATTCAGTGGATTCTTGCTTATCATTACTCTTCACTAATAATCCTTTTGTTAATTTCAATTCCTGCAACAGTACTGCTATTGAAGCCAAGGCAAATTAATTTTCCATCCTATTTAATGATGATAATCTGTATCAAATGCTATATTAAAGACAAGATATTCTACATAATTATTAAGCAGTATTTATTTAGCATTACAAACTTTGCATTTGGCAAGCAGAAGCAGTTGTTCCAGGAATTTTACCAGTTTTTCAAAGGTGTTTAATTGATATTGGATAAGTACTTTCCAGTGGTGAGCTTGGCAACAGAACAAAGGAAATAATATGTTTAGGAGCTTCGAACATACACTTTGAACATAGTCTTTGTGACATTGTCTTCTGCCATGCCAAACACCAGGCCTTTAATGTTCTCTATATATCCTTGCACTGAAAATCTGTTATGTAACAACAAATGTGTGTTGTTTCAGACTCCATGACAGAAAGATGTGCATAATAGGACTGAGCATCCTAATGGAATTGCAGAACCGACCGCCTGCAGTGGATGCTGTGGCTGCCCAGATTGTCCCTTCAATCCTCCTCCTCTTCCTGGGCTTAAAACAAGTTTGTGCCTCACGAGAACTCACAGAACATGAGGATCATGCTAAAGATGAAAAACACGTTGCAGAAGATAATGGTAAAATCTCCCCTTTTCACATTGTGGATTTTGTCTGGATTTAATTTAAAGGGGGTAAGGAATTGCAGTTCATTTTTAAGACTCATTAGTCTGCTGAAAATAGCTCAGCTTACTGGGTGCTCGAAGATCATCTTAGGAATTGATTTTTCCTCCCAAAAGGTTTCAGTGTGTAACAGCTAACACTTTGTGAAAGGGTAGTACTTGTTTAAGAGTAACAGTAGAACTTGCAAGTCCACTCTTCTGGGTTGTGAAAGCGCTTTGTCTTTTCACATAGGCAGCAGGACTTTGCCAGGACTGCACTGGTTATATTCTTGAGTCCTGAAAAGAAGCTGTTCCTAGTACCCAACTAGTTGAAAAACCCATTTTGTTGCACTTCAAAGGAAATTCCAGCAAGTTTTCTTTGTCCAAATGGAAAGTGATTTGTAAAGTAGGGTTTGAGACAGCTGAGGTTCCTGGAGTAGACTCTTGCTGCCAGAAGAGGAAAAACATCAAAGATAGATACCTTGTAGAGGGAATTGTGGGGAGTGAATTTTACACAGCATTGCAGGCTGTATTTGACTTGGAACAGGAGATAAATGGTTTGAGGTCTAAAAATTAGATTGGATGTAAGCAGATTATGTAATCCACTCAAATTTCACACGATTGTTTTGTAATGGAATTACAGAGTTCTCGATGCACAGGAATACGCCATGGAGACAGCACAGTAGTTTTCAAATCTCTGTGATTCTGTCCCTGCTCATTGCAGATACTTACCTGTTTTCTTTCTAAACTGTTAAAGCAAGAAGAACCGAAGGTTTAGAATTGGAGGGGGATTTTTTAAATCTTGATTATATTTTCCATTAAGTAAGAAATAGCAGTGTCTGGAATCGCGTGTTGGAGTTGCATTTAATTCAGGATATAATAGTTGTTTCGTAAATGGATCTGAAGGTAAAGCTAAGCAAAGGATGCAATTTTAAGTTTGTTCAAATAAGGGAGCACTATGAAGAACAGCAAGCAGGCATTTGGTCTGCATTTGGTCTTCTCTTTGTTTTGTGTCTATTTGTGAAGTCTGTGCAAGTCTCTATTTGTTCATTTGCCCCTCTACTCTGCTCTCATGAGATTCCACTTGGAGGACTGTGTGCAGTTCTGGTGTCCTCAACATAAGAAGGACATGGAGCTGCTGGAGCAAGTCCAGAGGAGGGCCACGAGGACGATAAGGGGGCTACAGAACCTCCCCTATGAAGACAGGCTGAGAAAATTGGGGCTGTTTAGCCTGGAGAAGAGAAGGTTGAGTGGAGACTTCATAGCAGCCTTCCAGTATCTAAAAGGGGCCTACAAAGATACAGGAGAGGGACTTTTTGTCAGGGATTGTAGCAATAGGACAAGGGGTAATGGATTCAAACTTAAAAAGGGGAAGTTCAGGTTAGATATAAGCAAGAAGTTCTTTACTGTGAGGATGGCACTGGTTGCTCAAAGAAGGGGTGAATGCTCCATCCCTGGCAGTGTTCAAGGCTAGGCTGGATGGGACCTTGAGCAACATAGTCTAATGTGAGATGTTCCTGCCCATGGCAGTGGGGTGGGAATTAGATGATCTTAAGGTCCTTTCCAACCCAAACCATTCTGTGATTCTGCGGTAATTTAAAAAGCACAGTGGTGAAGCACTTTGACAAAGACACATTTCATAAAAATTTTTGGATCCTGTATTTGCACTGTGACTGCATAAATGAAAGAAGAAAAAAGATGGCAGTTTCACATTCCCCAGGTGTGCTTAGGAACAGAAGTTTAACTGACCTTGAACATAGGAAACATTTTAACAGCTTTATTTTTCCAATTCTTTTAAGACTTTAGGGGAAGGGTGATAACAGAGGGTCCCCTTTCCAGGCAAAACCTAATGGTTCTTCATTCGTAAGTCATTGTTTCCTCATACTTTTTAAACTTTGCTTGACAAAACACATCAATGCTTTTGCAGAAGAGATACCAAGTGATGAGGAGGAGGCAAATGAAGTGAGCCAGGCAATGCAAGAGAACCATAGTGGAGGAGGAGGAGGAGGTGGTGGAGGAGGAGAGGAAGAGGATGAAGATGATGATGATGATGACTGGGATGAAGACGCATTGGAAGAGACTGCTCTTGAAGGATTCAGCACACCTCTTGACCTTGAAAATGGTGTTGATGAATACCAGTTTTTTACGCAAGCACTTCTAAGTATGTGTTTGCAAGTTGGCAGAATGACATAATATGATGAAATAGTTTGGAGATGTTTATGATCATCCTTTTCTTTTTAGGAGTAATAATTTAGATTAGTGAAACTGGAAAATGTGCTTTTACTTTCTAATGTTAGTCGTAAGATTTTTTGCTTACGAGTACTGCAAAAACAAATGGTAGCAAATACAGCCAGAGATTAATTCTCTTCATGTTCTCTTTCAGAACATTTCAATCATAGCCTAAATAAATGGGACTTGGTCACTAGAGGGACTCCTATATATAGAAATACTTGTCATATTCTAGATGTTAAAATCATAATGGAGAAATTATTTTCTGCCTTTTCTGTTTGACTAATCCAGTTGCTTTTAGTTTTGGTATGAGTTTTAAATTAGAAGATTCACTTCATCATTGTCCATAAATAATGGACACATGGTTAACTTCATTTTATAAAGCAGAGGGATTTAATTAAGTTCCCCAAAATGGATTGCTTCTATTACAGTGGGTATTCTGTGCTAAGAAAACTGACAGGAATACTGAACCCATTTTGCAGTGCAAATTCTGTTTTAAAACCAACCAGGGATTCCATGTGTTTCATTTTGCTCTTCTGAAATTAACTTGCTATGTAACGTGATAATCACTTTTCATTCATTGCTGTTCTAACAGCGGTGCAGAGCCGAGATGCAGCCTGGTACCATTCGCTGACAGCACCACTGAGTGAGGATCAGAAGAAACAGCTGCAGGAAATTTATACATTAGCAGAACACCGACGAAATGCTGCAGGTGAGTCACTTTTCTGGGGCCATTTTATCTGTTGCAGAGATGCTGGAACTGCATCTAATCTGTAACAACAGAGAAAACAAATCTCTGTTGTTGTAAATGTGCCAGTTAAAACTTCCTGAGAAGCACAAGTGGGATATCACACTGATATTATTCCTTGCCTGGAAGTGTGTGTTATTCAGATTACTCTTGCTTCCAATTAATTGCCTTCTCATTGCCATGTGCTGCTGTTTGAACAGGGTACAAACTAGCTTTGCACAATCTGACATTTGAAATGAAGAGGAAATTAAGGCAATATCTAGCTGTCAGCCGGGCAATTGATGAAGATATCTATAGATTATTATGTGTTTAACAGTTCTGTGACTTTTTAACTGTTAACATTACTGTCAGTCAGTGTAAGGTTTTAGATGTTTAGACAGCTTGCATCATGGAAAATAAATTCATACTTAATCAAAAATCATGCAGAATAGTATAACATGGACTGGTTCTATAGAGGATTAATTCCTAAGCTTATTTCTCAGTTCTAGTGGTGTGTGCATTTATGCATTTAGAGAAAATCTGAGTGTAATTTATTACTGTCACTGCATTTAGCGAATGATATTTTGGCTCAGTTGAGAGTTTTTTCCACAACTTCGTATTCGTAGCTGAGCTGTGTTGTCTCCGACAAAAGCATTTTCTATAGGCTATTTTTCAAATCCTTTCCCTTCTTTCAATTCTAGAGACTAAGACAATAGAACAACAAAGTGGTTACACATTTGACAACAAAGGACTGATCACAGCATTTAACTTTGCTGGAAGTACTACCGGTGGCAACTGAAGGATCAGCTACAAAGGTCAATGGAAAGGGTCTCATCTTTACATTTTCTTGAAATCATCGTGACTTCTGAGTGATAGGGGAGGGTAATTTAATGCTGCTGAAGGTTTTCTGGAAAATAGCAGTGTGCTTCCCCCACCAGAATGCTCTTTCTAACCAGCTACTGTAATGTACAAATTCTTGTGGTGTTTTTATAATTTGATGGATGGAAAGGAAACATTTGTCCTCAAGGAAACCGAATGACTGGGAGGAGCCAGGCTGCATCTGATTGAGTTGCACTTCTCAGGTTTTTGCTGTGCAGAATTGATAGATTCATATGGATAACAGTGCCTTCTGTTGTACATGGATTGCCTGAACAAATGGATTTTGGAGTGCATTATAATTTTTTAAGTGTAAGGACATTTCTTGGTACACTGTAAGCCTTGGTTCCATGTTTTCCAGTCATCTGCTTTTTACTACTCGGTTCAGTTGTTTGTCAGTTGCATATGCATTGCTGGATTCAGAATATTATCTCATCTTCTCTGTTTGGTGCACACCAAATGTGTAGAGGGAAGTGTCTGTTGGAGTTGCAGAGCATACACTGGTTATGTCAAAGGGTCTTAACAAAATTGCAGATTTTCCCTTAATGCAGTAGTCTTAAATTATTTCTCTTAGCCATGAAATCAACTTCCTTGTGTTATGATGGCATACATGGCAGGTGGCTACCCTAAACCTACACTGATATCACCTCCTGCCTGGGCAAACAGTGTGGCCCTCACATGTAGGTGTTCTACATGACAGCTTTTTATTCCCACTATTTTTGATGAATATTGGATTTTAATTGGGATTCTATAAACCTCTTTTCTGGTTTTATTCATTCATTACCATTCCAGTGGTAGTAACGAGTAATGTGGTACAAAATATTTACAATATTTTCTTTATCTTGGTAGAAGAAAAACAGCTCCAAACTTATTTCTTCTTACTCTTACACTTCTATGATTGTTATTTCTGGTCTGCAGTTCAATTGGCTGTTCTTGTTGCATGCTGAAATTCCATCATCTGCCAGAGTTTTTCCTAAATTTTGAAAACTGGTTTCTCATAAATTGAAACACATCCAACAGATTTTTTGTGAATATGTTAATTTGAGAAACTGATAGCAATACTAATTTTAATAGGTGCCCCTCCTTTAGACTTACTGGGATCGCAGTGGTGTAGCCAAAATAAGTAGGGCTGCTTTAGAATGTGAAGTTTGGATTGGAGATAAAATGTATTAGACCAGATATTGTCTCTATGTGTTAATTTCTTTATGATTTAAAAATATTTACCAAACAATTTTAAGCACATACTGATAATGTATTTCTTTACAGCAGTGCTCCAGCTGAAAAGTTGAAGCCCTTCCCATACCCCATCAAATTTTCAACGACTGTAATGAACTACAGATTGCTGGCCCTGCCCTATGCTGAAGCTTTCAGTTTTTGTACCTCAGAGTAATTATAATTCAGTCTGATAAATCTGAAAAACTCTATTGACTTGGCTTCTGGAGAAGGCCAAAGTGTCTCTGCTTGTTCCTTGCCCCATCCCCTGGGATTTTCTCAGTCTGGCAGCTGAGGGGCAGAAGGTTCCCCACTGCTTTCCTTTTTCCTGCACCTTTGTGTCAGACTCTCTCTGGTGCTGTTCTCTGCTGCTGGTTCTTTCCTGCCCTCCCCCAGCAGCTGCAGATCAAAGTTGGCCTGGTTCGTGTAGGTTTTTCACTGCTGCTACTCACTTAATAGCAACAGTGAAAATTTCTCACTTTCAGGTCTGTTGAACATATGGAAAACTGAGAATTCCAGGGTCTGTATTTCCAAAAGGGTTCAATACACTGAGCTGCATTGGGCAGGCTCTTCAAGCTCAAACAGCAGAGGGCCAGGATATCCTTTAGTTTGAACATCAGGCCATGAAAATTATAGGTCACTTTTGCTAATTTAGGCTTGGGGGTGAATTGCCTGAGACGGTAGGAAGTCATTACATCCAGATTGTTGGTGAGTTTCTCAGAAACCGTAGAAGTTTTGAAATCCTTCATGAATTTAAGAAATGTTTTTTGGAAGTTAAGGACATGGACATCTCTCTCTTACCTGAAAACTGAAGTTAAGTATTAGTCAGGTAAACTGTTCAAGCCCTTTATTATTTTATTTAAAAAATGAGATTGTTGAGTTGAGTTTCTTTAAAAGCCCATTTGCCTTCTCTACACTGGCATGCAGAGTAGAAGAGGGATTTATTTTTCTTCTGCTAATGAGGTTGCTTGCACAGTCACAAGCTAATATTTAGGAGTTGATGTGTTCAAGGAAAAATCTGCTTTTGCATAGCATCATCTTTGTGTCACTCAGCTGAACTATGGCTGCTCCCTAGTTCTGCTTCTTTTATACTTTCAAAATCAACTGCCAAGAAAATTTCACCCAGATGTTTCTTACAAGGGGTTTAATCAGCAGTGTGGAGTCAGGAATTTTTGTTGTCTGTTTTGCAGTGGGGATCAGAGATGTCTGAGGGGATGGCATATAAAAAGGTTAAATGCCCTTCCCTTCCCAGGAGATTCATGAGCAAATGTTTCTACTGGCAAAAGCAAATGTTAATTATTTTATTCCTTTTTTTTTGAAAAGGGTTTTCATCCAAAAAGATTTATTGGGCTCTAGCCTCCACTTTAGCATATGGTTCTCTTTTAACATGATAAATATCTGTTTGTACATGATCATAAATAGGTAATGGATTTTAGGGATTTCTTTCTGACCTGTGTCCAGCTTTGTACATTAAAGGGAGAGTAACACAAATGTGCATTACTGTCTCACTTTGAAGCCAAGGTAATCATGGAATATCAGGTACCAGCATCAGCCAACCAGGCATGGTGTATTTGCCATTGAAGTACAGAGAATCATGAATGTATTGTAAAATAAATCAAAGGCTGATGAACAGTGAGCTGTGTTGTCCCATGCCCATCTTCCCAAAGTGTGAAGGTGACTTGTATGGGCACCATGGGGGCTTTACATAGGAAATTAACATTCTGTAGGTTATAATCATAGCAAATGTTAACTTACATGATAAGCTGCTTTTTCAGATAAAATTAACTGATCCTGGGTATTGAATTGCATATGCTGTTTTGTCACTCTTGAAAAGAAAATGAGATTCACCATATGTTTTGACTGCTGCTTTTTACTCTCTCTCTTTCAAAGTTGAAGGTCTTGGTTTGCTTTCATTGAAAGCAAAATCTTTAATCAAAACGGCCAGCTCCAGGAAAAGTGCAGAATATCAAGCTAAGGAAAAAGCTAAACCTCAAACCCCAATAGTGCCCCAAAACCCACATGTGAGTGAAATAAATGTGCTTTGGGAGTGTAAGTCAAAATATGTAAGGAATGTTACACAAAATGATATTGTGAGATTCTTTGCTTTAGGGGGAAAGGCTGCCTGCGGGGTGTCAGGGAGACATGAAATGAACTGCTTTAGGACATGCCCTTTGCCTGTGAAGTCCAGGCAGTTTGTGACTCTGGATTCCATCATACATTGTAGAGGAGAGAAGGTAGGACAGTAGAGGATTTATTTATTTTTTTACTATAAACCAAAAGTCTGTCTTGAGACTTCGGTGAACATGAATGATTAACTGTCTTTTGTTTCCAGAATCCTTTTTTCTTCCCTCCTTTCCTTCCATTTGCCAACCAATGTGTTATCAGATATTTCAAGGGTTATTGAAAATACCTGAAAAGCTAAAGCTTAAACAATATTTTTTAAATCCTGTGGTTCTTGAAGCAATGCAACCTATTCATTGCATTTCTGTCTATAGAATAAAGTCTCTCTTTCAGTATATGCAGATGTCACAGAACTATAAAACCTCCTCACTTTTGCCTGTGGTTTGATGAGCATTTCTGTGATTTAATTCTTGGGGATATGGGTACTTGTATGGGTACTTTGAAATCCCCACACCTTGTACTGAAATTTGCTCAAAGGATAGGCAAAAATGCAGCATGTAATGGAGTACCCAGTTCTGAGAGATGCCCTTGTCAGTCTTCTGATGATGTTTGACATTCTGGTGGTCAGTTCCTCAAGGATCTCCATCTCTGAGGACATTCTCAAAGTCCAAGAATCTGAATCTTTGCATGTGGACAGAGAATCTGTATTTTCCTCATCACAGGAAAGCATACAGCAGGCATGGCTATCAGCTTCTTGATCTTGTGAATGAAAATAGCACTGTCTTCTGTCGGATGTCAAATTTTACCCCAAACAGATGGCATACAGAAGATGTGGATGTTCCCAGTGTGTTAAAGGAAGCCAGATACTCTTCCAGATACCAGAAAGTCTTAGCATAAAGCCGTATCATAAAGGATATGTGAGAGGATATATGAACAGTTCAAGCTGCTTGCTTCCATAACTTCCACAGCTACTATTTTTGTAAAACAAAACAATCAAAACCAGTGTAAAATTAATTAAGAACTAAAGCAATGCTTGTGCACTAGACAGGTAGAAACTTCCCTGGCCTATGGGTCTAATGCCAATACTCACTGCAAGTGCACTCACATACTTTTAAAATAGAACATGCAACATCTGTATGGATATCAGTGCCCTGAATCTGACAGCCGTTAATGAGAGGTAATGACTTAATGTGAGTTTTCTCTGGCAGAAAGCATATGCATCCCCTTATGCCTTCTATGGTGGGGTGGATAAGGGGAGAACGACTGATGTTATCTACCTCGATTTTCAAAAGGCAATTTGACAGTGTCCTGCACAACATCCTTGTCTCTAAGTTAAAGAAGCATAGATTTGATGGATGGACCACTTGCACCTAAGGAATTGGCTGGATGATTGTGCTCGAAGAGTTGTGGTCAATAGCTATCTATCCAAGTGGAAATCAGTGATGAGTGGTTGTCCTCAAGGGTCAGTACTGGAACTGATCCCGTTCAACATCTTTGTTGGCATATGGACAGTGGGGTTGAGTGCACCCTCAGTAAGTTTGCTGACAACACCAAGCTGTGTGGTGTGGTCAACACACTGTGGAGGGAAGGGATGCCATCCAGAGGGACCTGGACATGCTTGAGAGGTGGGCCAATGCTAACCTCATGAAGTTCAACAGGGACAAGTGCAGGGTCCTTCATCTGGGCTGAGGCAATCCCAAGCACGACTACAGGTTGGGCAGAGAATGGATTGAGAGCAGCCCTGAGGAGGAGGACTTGGGGGAGTTAGCTGACGAGAAGCTCAACATGAGCCAGCAGTGTGCACCTGCAGCCCAGAAAGCCGACTGTGTTCTGGGCTGCATCAAAAGCAGCGTGACCAGCTGGTCGGGGGAGCTGATTCTGCCCCTCTACTCCACTCTCCTCAGACCCCACCTGTAGTACTGCATTCAGCTGTAGGGCCTCTCAACACAAGAGGGATGTGGACTTGTTGGAGTGAGGCCACAAAGGTGCTCAGGGGGCTGGAGCACCTCCTCTGTGAAGACAGGCTGAGAGAGTTGGAGTTGTTCAGCCCGGAGAAGAGAAGGCTCCAGTAAGACCTAAAGGGGACCTACAAGCAAAATGGAGAGGGACTTTTTACAAGGACATGTAGTGACAGGACAAATGGCTTCAAACTGACAAGGGGAGATTTAGATTGGATATTAGGAAGAAATTCTTAATTATGAGGGTGGTGAGGCACTGACACAGGGTGCCCAGAGAAGCTGTGGCTGCCCCATCCCTGGCAGTGTTCAAGGCCAGGTTGGACACAGGGGCTTGGAGCAACCTGGTCTAGTGGAAGGGGTCCCTGCCTGTGGTGGGGGGGGGGATGCTAGATGATCTTTAAGGTCCCTTCCAACCCAAACCATTGTATGATTCTATGATACTAAAGAGCTACCTAAAGTGCTCCATGTCTAGGGAGCTTACTGACGAACCACTTTCCCCTGAAGAGTTTTGGGGAACAGCAGTTCAGAGAGGATCTGCAGGTATATGTAATTGTAATGAATTGGAGAAAGATCCAGTTTCACTGAGGTGATGCATTTGATATGATCTCAGATTTGCAGTGTTCCTGATGTTGCTTAGATCTTCTAGAGGGGTGTCCAAGAACTTTGTCCCATGCCCTTCTCCAGGAAAAGAATGTAATTGGGCTGCCCCAAGTTTGGTGCTATGCTTTGAACTTGGGGTTAGAAAGCAATTCTGATCACAAGCGGGTAGTTGTCCATATCAGAGAAATCAGGTGAGAATGGTATATTAATGCTAGGATTCTCTTTGTAGCCTGTATAGAAGTTCACAATTTTAAGTGTTTGGCTATACGTATGGTAGGGTAGGAGCTGAACTTTCAGAGGCATCGATTTCTCCAACATTCATAAAACAGTGTCAGTTCCAGCATTCATCTGAGGTGAATGGAGAGTGTTGGTCAAGGGCTGCCTGCTGGACCATCCAGGATTATGTTAGATGAAGTGAAAGGATAATAGAAGCTGTTGAGCAACAAAAATGAGTATTTTCTTGAAATGAGATTTTAATATTATCAGGTATGTTTTATTTTCAGGTTTCTTGCCCTTACTCAAAATACAAAATCATGGCTGACTTTTCACTGCAATGTTCACTGTTGAAGGGGTTTATCTAAGAGTTGTTCCTCATTTTTAGATATTTTCAACATATCTGTTAGGGAAGTTGCACATATCCGTCTATCACTACTTTTCATGCACAGAGAACTTGAAAATGAACTTAACAAAAGGAAAAAGAACAGTGCTTTGAAAGAGAAGACTGTGCATAAGCTAGTTACTTTTAGAAAGCAGAACAACTATGGCCTCTGAAGAAAATATGAAACAAGTATTTATATGAAAGTGCAAGAGGTAAAGAAATTAATCTAAGACAATATAAGCAGCACTCTGTTCTTTGATCACAGCTGTAATGATTGGTTTTTATCATTGGTAAGTAGTGTGTGAAAATTGCTTTTGATTGCATGTGCTCTCAGTAGTATGCTTAATATCACTTGCAATGCTTTTGGGCTCAGAAAGACACCAAAGAGGCCATGCACATTTCTTTTGGCATTAAAAGCGAAAAAAGGAGCCCATGCCTGCAGTGACTAGAGGTAGACAGTATGTGTTACATTAGCAGATTGCATTGCAGGTTCATCACCTTTGTAAGAAGCCTGAAATACTAAACTATGGGTTGGCTTTGAGGGCAAGAATTGACAAATTCAATACATGCATTGATGACAAGAAGAATCTCTTCCTAGCTTAAAGAATTCTGGACAGTGTTCTCTGAAGCTGTGCTGAATTTGCTTTAAAAATAGTCATAAATCTTATTGCATAGGTCGAATGTTACATCTGTTGTGCATTTATATGGGAGGAATAATATTTCTTAAAAAAACGTAACATGCCACCTACCAAGGACCCTGATCTCATTTTATAGCCTCTCTTCATGCAGACATAAAACTGACTTGCAAGAACACCCCAGAATTAATTTTAAACAAATGTGTGCATTACCCATCCAGAGTAAATATGTGCATTTGTGTAGCAGTGTCTGTTTGTTAATCTCGGATTTGTGAAGGCAACTATTCACATGCACACTTTGCCTGCGAAGGAACATAATTGTCATTTGATGGAGATAATATTGTTATGGATCAGCCAAATACAATTCTCAAATTATCAAACTAGTGTGGACAGTGCTGGAGAGGGGATTGCACCAGAGCTTGGGCCAGTCTTTTGCGCATGGAATTCATAAAGGAGATGATAGCTTTACCAAGCAACCACAGGACAAGAGATTAATCCTGCTTAAACTGCAAGCTGGTATTTATATCATCAGTGGAGTATTTTCCTGATGGTAAGTTGCTGAAGTAGCCTGTTTGCTAACAGGCACAACTTTCTTGGGTGAAGCACTGGAACAGGTTGCCCAGAGAGGATGTGAATGCTCCATGCCTGGAAGTGTTCAAGGTCATGCTGGATGGGGCCTTGAGCAACCTGGTCTAGGGGGGGTGTCCCTGCCCATAACAGGAGGATTGGAACTAGATGATCTTTAAGGTCCCTTCCAACCCAAACCATTCTATGATTCTGTCATTCTGAATTGCACTGATTGATAATGCTTGCCCTTTTCTGTATGGGACACTTCTGTGAATCCTCCACAGTATGTCCAAGAGCAGTGCTTAATGGCCCATTTTTATAACTGGGGAGCTTGAGTTAGTATAGTTCGCCCAAAGCGATAGCAGTGTGTTGCAGCTGGCATGAGAAGTTAAAATCCTGTCTCTGTAGAAGAGTCTGGGAGTTTTGCCATGGGTTCTAACAGAGCCAGCATTTTGCCCAAAAATTTGCTAGGTCCTAATGTTTGGATTACTGCTAATACCTTTCAGAAAAGCTCTGTCAGAATGTGATTTCTGAAAATGCTTAGTAACAGTGAGTTCCTCTATTGATCTGCAATTCTAATCTGTCCAGCAGTGGCACTGTTTAATTGTGTCTTTGTGGGTTGCTTGGTGTGACAAGCTGTCATGTAGAAGAATGATTCTTGCCCAGGTGATGAATGGCATCCCGACTGCTAATTCCTCTTGAGGCTTTGCAGTGAACCTGTTGACATGGGAGTAGAGCTCTAGGTGACCTGTGGTATCATCTGTACCATGCATCAGAGCGTTGGGAAGCTTATAGCCTGTCTGCAGGTATTAACAAACGTGTTGGTTTGGTTGTGAAAGTGTAGGTTGTGATTGTAAGTGTTCAAGGCCAGGTTGGACAGGGCTTTGAGCAACCTGCTGTAGTGGAAGGGGTCCCTGCCAATGACAGGGGGGTTGGAACTGGATGAGCTCTAAGGTCCCTTCCAAGCTGAACCATTCTATGATTCTATGATTGCCACTTTTAATGGGTTCTAAGAGAGTGTATTTTTTACCAAAGTAAATACATGGCTCCTATGCCATGTCCTGCCCTCTGACAGAACATTGATATTTTTTTGGCTAGAATCACATTCTTAAGCTGAAAGTTCTAACTCCAAATGTTTTAAAACGGTCATTTCTCTTGGTTGGTCCCCAAGAAGAGTTAAAGTTGATCAGTGTTTGCTTCCTCTTATTATTAGGGATGTTAAATGAATAATTTAAATAATGTAATTACCTGTTTGATTAAGTCACAGGGACTTCAATCTATCTCACGCAGTTTCCTACTGAATTTATGGGTTTTCTGCAAAGCTCAGGCGACATGGGTTTGTGTGCACATCAGGAATACTCTCCATAGTTGTGTTAATGAGATTCAGAGTAAAAGAGAGAGAGAGAGTCTGGAAAGGTCATATCAGCATATAAATAATTGATGGTTTCCTTTTTTACTAAAGATACTGGCATTCTATCTCTCAGCACCTTGTAAAGCAGATTATGCAGTGTCTGTATGGAGAAAGCATAACCTTTTCCTTCTGCCATGTGTCTCCTTTTCCTCCTGCCATGAGTATCTTTCTGGAGGATGCAGGGGGTTAAACAAAACTGCAACAAGAATAATTGGAGAACACCAAAAGCATCTGAATGTGCACTGAACAGAACCAGCTATCACCATCCATTTCTATGTATAGACCACTCAGAAATGTGTTGACATTGAGTGAGATTAAACAGATGCAAGGAGTCTAATTTTCCTCAGTACAACAAGGATCAGAGTTGTTGAATTCTGCCAAACAAGAATCAACTCAGGGTGAACAACATGATTAGCTCAATTTGTATTATTGTTTTGAAGAAAGGCTGACAGGATCTGTCTGCATCATTGTGGAGGTAAAAGCCATAAACAACAACAACCTGGCCAAGAGAGAGTCCTTGAAGAAGTCTCCCAAGCATTGTTTTCACTGGAAAAGCAAGCATGGAAACTCTCCAAGGAAGAGTTACTCCTCCTGATGCTCAGTTACAAAATACTTACCCTTTTGTATTGTTAATCAAAGGTTTACTGATCTCATGAAGATAAGGTAAGGAGGTTGCTAGTACTTTCCCATTGTGCTCCTCTGGTAAGTATGGCTGATTTCAGAACCCAGGGCTGTCTGAGCCACTAGGCTGGAGGACCCGAAGGACTTTCCTGGCTGCCAAAAATCCTTCTGTCAAGAAGGGAGAATTCTGCAGTTTCAGGCTGCCTCAGTTCTTCTGGTTGCTTCTTCTTAACTGCTGCAAAGGCATATTTGATTGTTTAATGGGATTTTCTATGACTCAGTGATTGATATTCTTCTAATAAAACACACATACTGAAAAACCGCTGCCACTGTGTGGCTGAAGTAGCGGCTGTTTGTGGTTGCAAATCATTCCAGGCTGCCTGTCAGACAAGGAAGGGTGGGCGAGAGTGCTTCTGTTCATCTTTGTCTGTTCTGATCAGGCTTTGTTAGCCTCCTCTTTGCTGTCTGTTCTATAGCTTTAGGATGCAGTGGTCTCCCAAGGCATCAGGGTATTATCGTAGATCTTCAGCTTCTGCTTTTTGTGAACAAAGATTCTCACTTAATCATGATTCTGGATTTCTCTGTCTTCCACTCACCTCTTCAGGGCTGTGATCTGCTGAATTAAGAACAACCGTGGAGTAATCCAAATTTTTCTGTCAATGTGTATTCCTACAAAGCATGGATTATTAATCATGAGATTCTGTTACTGTTCTTTCTTTAGCTACAGCACTGTGTAAAATGTTTTCAAATAGATTTTGAGCAAGTTTTTCAGTGTTTCAGGGCCAAAATCCTGATTGAATGGAATTCTGTAACTACAGCAGGTTGAGGAAGATAAAGGAAATGTGGCAAACAAATCCAAGATGTAACTATGAGAAGAAAAAGTATTGCTTTGTTTATAAACTGTAAATACTCAGTTTATAGCTTCATGTACTTGCTCTGTTCCTGATTTTAGGGTGGAGGGGAAGATTTAACTGTCTTTTACTTCTCATTTGGGTATGGAGTTGTGCTTTACTATTAACTCCAGATTTTACTTTGTGACAGTACTGCTGCAGGAAAAAACTACTGAATGTCAAAGAACATGTACCAGTTTATTTTGTTGCCATCTTCGTGGCTTCGATCCAAGGTCACTTCGGCTACAGGATACCTGAGTCCAAGATTCATTTCACTGCAGGAGATTGCCTAACAGGACACTAACAGTTCATACTCTAATGGATTTCCAAAGCAGTATTAAAGCACTGGGAAGCATTGCATCCTTACCTGAATGCTTTCTGTTTCACCATATAGTTCTGTACAATAGCATTTTTTTACTGTTTTTCATAATATCCCCGCTTTGGTTGAAGAAAAATAGGGGGAAAAGATGTCCAACTGTGGATATGATGTTTAGAGACACACAGGTGAGCGCTGTTATGGGTAGTACTAATGAGGAGATAAGGGAAAAAATAAGCACACCATCTGGTTTTAGGCACCTAATTTAAGTTAGGAGGCTTATCTTGTTAGGCTTTCGTAGGAGAGTGGGGGATAGGCAGAGCTGTGCTCCTAAGCCATCAGATGCTCTGAATCACCCCCTGGCCAAGCCTGCTTCCTTCTCTTCTTGCAGAGCTGGCTCAGGGAGATGAACCGTCCAGGTTGGGCACGTAATTCAGCTAATGTGAGTACGCCCACCTGGTGGGTTTGTCTGGAGGGGAAAGAGAAGCACTCAGGAAGATTATAACCCTCAGTAATCAGAGAAGAAAAGTCTCTGCTTCTTGTTTGCTGATTGTATGCAAGTGTATAGTCAGTTTTGCTGATGCTTGTGCACAAGAGAGATTCTGAAACATGAGTAATTTGATGGATAGGCTTTGTCTTGTTATGGTAAATTACAGCCTTTCCTTGCCCAGGAGCTGAGCTAAAGCTCTTCCTGTTTTAGCGTATTATGTTGCCTTGATAGCACCATCTATTGTGAAATTTTTGGTGCTTTTTATTTGTCTTTTCCCGTGGATGCTCTAGCCCAAGTAAATGATACTACAGCATTCAGGAAACTTGTCAGGCTGCATTCAGGTCAGAAGTTCATCAGTGAGTGCTGTGAAAGATAATCTATGAATGTCAAAGTTGCAGGACCTTGAAAAAAGGCAGTCAGCAG
>NW_009918745.1:56999-88675 GCF_000696875.1 Nestor notabilis
GAGATCTGCTGAACACAAACACCTAAAGGTAGGTAAGGTACTGATTATGAGTTATTGAATGTGTTAAACCCCTGGGTGTGTGTCCAGATTCTGGGCTTTGTGGTGACCATTAGCCTATCCTTTAGGATTAGGGGAAAACCCTGAAGAAGGGAAACATAACCTGTGGTTGGGAGTATGTTACAGAGCTGGATTTTCTATCAATTTCTGTTATGATCCCAGCTTGAGAACTTAGAATCACTGAGTAGTTCAGGTTAGAAAGGAGCTTAGGAGGTTTCTAGTCAACCTGCTGCCCAAAGCAGGGTCAGCTTGGAGATCAGAGAATACTGCTTGGGATTTTATTGAGTCAGTCTTGCTGCTCTTCCTGTAGGATGGGCAGAGGGAATTGAGGGTTGGCGGTGGTGGAATAGCTTGGCTGGGCTATGTGGGCAGAGATGATTAGGAGGGCAGGTGTTGGACTTGCTCAAAATGTGATAATGGCAATAATCTTGAATGAAGTGGCTCTGCTTCAGACAGTCGGAGGGTAATTAGGCTTTGCATTTGAAAGGCCATGATCAGAAAAAGCAATAAGCATTAGGCGTGAGTCCCACCAACTGTGCAGTTTCTAACCCTGGAAACTACAGCTTGAAGTAGCATTAGCTTCAGTTGCAAGGGTATGTCACTTCCTCAGAGCAGTCCAAAAGTTGAAGCATGAACTACAAAGTTGTGTGGGAGGGAAAGGTATGAAAGGTACAAACTCTATAGCATGAACTATCAAGTTGTGTGGGAGGGGGAAGTATAAAAGAACCTACATGAGAAATCAACGTCTGCTTGGATTGCAGAGTGTCAGCAGGTGTCTGGTAGGTTCTGCTTGCTGAGGGAAGCAGGTGGCTTATTATTCACAAGAGAAGAAGGAGCATCTCACTGACAAAGGATCTAAGCATGGGAGAGCCAGATGAATGGAGGGATGTCTGGAGGTTTCAAGGAGATGGGTTGTGACCCCATGTTCTTAACTTTTTCCAAGATGACAAAACACATTGCTGAAGGAGAAAGGGCTGGACAGGGAAATACTGTCTTTTAAAAGATGAGAAAGGCAGCTGCAGTCATTTACTTTGTGTTCCTGCAGGGGAAAGTAGAGGCACATTCCTACCCTGCAGCTATTTACTCAGCCCCAGTAGAGAGATGCACCTCCGGCACACCTGTGCCATCCAGTCTCAAGCTTTACTGCCAAACTTCAGCTTCTTTGCAATGATGCACTGATGAGAGCAGCAGGTGTGTTGCCTCTTCATGGGTGCCTTGGAAAACCAGATGGGGGAGACCAAGCTGTATGGAGGACTAGATAAAAATGTGGCAGTGAAGAAGAGGGGGCATGCAGGTATATACACAAGCTTAGAGAGTTATTAATACAGTTACAAAGCCCATGCTTTCTCCTTCATAGCAACTTAGAACACATTTGTAACTCTCTCCTGTATTTCTACTGTCATTTGCAGGGGAAATGTTTTTCCTCTGGTACCAAGCCCAGGTCACTACCACAGAGCCAAAGCCTGCCACGTTCAGGTACAGCTCTGCCATGAAACACCCAAGCTCAGCAGTTCCTCCAGCAGCCCTTTTTCATCCAGCTTCATCTGCAGCTTCTTCTCCAGAGGGCACTGCTGTGCCAGCGGTCAGTTCATCCTGTCACTGTGTGGCAGGGAGCGGGGATGGCCCAGCAAACTGGGGTGACATGGCAGAGGGGGCTCTGGCTTCCCCTCCTGCTTCTGCTTGTGCAGGCTCCTTTGCCTGAGCAGGAATCACAGGTTTGCTGTTGGCTTCCTGCTTGGTCGTGTAAAAGCTTTGCTGCTCTGTCATCCTTCTGCCTATAATCTCTGTGTCATTTCTCACATACTGTGGCTTTGAGGCCCACTGGAACCCAGAGATTTTCACCCTGGCATATAACTGAGTATCTCCAAGGGCTACCTTTCCTATTGCCTTGCAGAGAGCTGCTGTTGCTGAAATAACTGCCTGCTAATCTGAGCACAGTGAGGAGTAAGTAGTCCCCACTGAAGATCATACTTCCGAAAATGGCTGTGCTACACTAAAGCAAGGAGCACCTCAACTCAGTAACTAAGAGTTGCAGAACCTGAATCCTTAAAATCCTGACTGAACTGATACAGCTGAGCTTCTGTATGCTCTTGATTACAATACTTGATTGCCTAAACTGCTTACAGTAGCTAAAAATACCTGATAAATTCCAACTATCAGTGACACACGCAGCATATAATACTGGATGCCACCCACTGGCTTGAAACGTTTTTTCACCATGTGCCTGCCTTGCTACAGGAGCCAGAAGGCGGGGAGAGAGACAGTTGGAGTGACATTGAAAGGGGCTTCCTTATTACTTACCTAACTTGTTGGATCAGTTTGTGGTTCGGAGTCTTGTAGTACTAAAAGCTCTTTGTGAAGTGTGAATATTTAAACTGGTGCAATCTCTCTGATGGTGTTGGAAAGCTGCTTCTAGTCCAGCATTTCTCAGGAAAGCTGGTAGCAAAAACCATTCCTATAGGTTTTACATACTTCTGACACTGTGGTTTGGTCTGCTGCAACTTTTGGGTCCATGTTGGGCTCAGCTGTGCCATTCTATGGGTGACTAACGATTAAAAAGCTAACATTTTTAGAATAAAGATAGGTCTATTTTTCACTTTGACATGTTCATGGGTTCCTTCTGGCAGAGTATGTATACCAGTCAGTCAGCCTCAAGAAAGAAGAAATCTCAACACCCACCATCACCTTGATTCCCTAGGCCAACTGAGGATCCAAGGAAGGAGTATTTGAGAGGAGAAAATCCTCGATCTCTACACACATTTTCTGATGCTGTAACCTCTATCAAGCATCCCTTCTGGCAGTTCTCTGAAAACCCCTTGTTAGCAGAATGTTCCTACCTTTATCTTGCATTTGGTGCTGTTTCTGTTTAATTCAGGGAATGGCAGAATGCCTTTATTCGAAGTGACAATCCTTGGTTATAAGAGTCACAAAGCTGATGCACAAGAGCTTTACTTCTGTACGTGTTGTTCCCTTCACTTGCAGGAAGGATGTGAAGTTTCACCTACAACAATCTTGCTTTTAGCATAAGGGCTTGGTCTCAGGATTGTTGTTAGCATGAGAAAATTTGACGTTATATATTAGAATTCATACGATTCGAGAAATCTCTGCTTCATTTCTCCCACGTGTTCAAATAATAGCTGTAGAAAGGAGACCACTCATCTTGCCTGTGCCAAGCAAGAGCTCATTTCTGCAATTGATGTACCATCACCTAGTCTTTGCCTGCAGGACTATGTTCTGCATGGGAAGAGTCAACTGTAGAGGAAAATCTCCAGGGGCGGAGTACAGCCATTTATAAACCTCCTGCAACAAAAAGCATAAAGTGTTTGCCATTAAAAGTTCTGCCTGGGGACTTCCGTCATGTATGATTTTTCATCCCATGATCTTCAAGAATGATGTGCATGTAACTTTTAAATCTTTTAATAGTGTGCATGTTATGAAGATTAGATCAGGCAGAGCTTGGCTAGCCATCAGGATGATTTTCATTCTCTGTCACCAACTATTTGTTATTCCCAGAAGGCTAAATTTGTGGTTAGGTTTGATTGCATGAGGTGACAGGCACAGGCTTAGGTCCCCTCTTCTTTGCAGTATTTGAAGCTTAATTGGTGGTTGCAGAAAGATTCCAGATACCTTCAGCCACCAAAATGTTTAAATCCAGGTGAGAAACAACTCTGTCAGACCAACATATTGTGCCAAGTAGAAGAGAGCTTCATTAAAGCAGAACAATGTCTGTAATGTCCCTGTTCTGAAACACTAGTTTTCTGACCTGATTATTTATATGGAGGTTTAGAGAGAGACATGGAGCACCCACCCCAACTGCTCTGTGCATTACCTCAGCATACCGCTCCTTTTCCAGAGACACACACCTCCTAGTTTCCCTAGTCTCTGCTGTGACTAGATCGATCCCAGGGAAACAACGTATGCGCTTTTTCTTCCCTGTAAAGCACAAAAATGCCAGTTTTGCATTAGCAAAGGAAGGAGAGTTTGATAGAGCCCTCTCTCTGCTCCACTGTGATATGTTAGGCAGTAAATTTACCAATGTCTTCTACTGCCCACCATAAGACTGTGTGGCAAATATTATGGTTTGGGAGTAATATGTGTCTGTGATTAAAGAGGCAACAGATCAGCTGCGGCAGCGTGTTTGTAGTGGTCTAACCCCAGCTGACAACCAAACCCCGTAGAGCTGCTCTCTCCAACTCAGTGATAGGGGAGAGAATCAGAAGAATAAAAATGAGAAGGCTCACGGCTTGAGATAAAGACAGTTTAATGGGTAAAGCAAAAGCCACACGTGCAATCAAAGCAAAACAAGGAATTCATTCACCACTTCCCATCGGCAGGCAGGTGCTCACCCATCCCCAGCAAAGCAGGGCTCCGTCACGTGTAATGGAAGACAAACACCACCACCCCAAATGTACCTCTGCCTTCGTTTTTCTTCCCCCAGCATTATATACTGAGCATGATGTCCTTTGGTCTGGGATGCCCCTGGGGTCAGCTGTCCCAGCTGTGTCCCCTCCTCATTCCTTGTGCATCCCATTCTGCTCACGGGTGGGGTGAGAGGCAGAAAAGGCCTTGACTCTGTGTAAGCGCTGCTCAGCAGTAACTAAAGCATCCCTGCGTTATCAACACTGTTTACAGCACAAATCCAGCATAGCCCCATAAGAGCTACTATGAAGAAAAGCAATTTTACCCCAGCCAAAACCAGCACAGTGTTTCATCCTAATGAACTAGAACAATGCCTGACCTTTCTAACCTAGTTGGCCCTGCTTTAAGCAGAACACTGGACTAGACGACCTGCAGAAGTCCCTTTTGGTCTAAACTATTCCGTGATTCTAACACAGCTGGCTGAGCATATAGCCAGGATCAAGGGTGCTTTATACAACTGGTGCTGGATCCATTGCTGCTGCAGCTGCTCTTGGGCAGACATTTGTCTCACAAGTGCCGTCTTAATTTCTTCTAATGAGCATTGAGGCACACCGAGATATGGTTTCTGAGACTGTGTTGTGGCCAGTGGTGCGGTCTGAACACTCCAGCACATGGCAGTCCTAACACAGGATCACAGAATGGTTAGGGTTGGAAAGGACTTTGCCTCTGCCTCCCTCAGTTCTCTGCCTGCCACCATGGAGATGGCTGTATTAACACCTTGCTGCAGTACCTGCACCAAAGAAAAATCCCTGCAGCCAGACAGAGCCCTTTTGGGCGGGTCTGGTGCTTTGTGAGAGGCTCAGGGTTCTGCAGAAGTGAGAACGTAAGGCCACCTGCCACCCCGCCTGGTGTTCCATTGCTCTTCACAGTGAGTGGGTCGTTCTCCATGTTCCTCACAGGGTTGCTGGTTGCACAAGCCAGCACCAATTTGTTCTGTGGGCAGCCCTGCATGTCTGCTGGAACACATGCCCCTTTCCACTGCTCCCAAACACGGTAAATCACACAAGACTTCAACCTTTATCTTCTACAAATTGTCTTTTTCAGTGCTGTGCCATGAAACCTCCCCATAAATAGGTGGGAACTGAGAGAACTGGAGTTCCTTTGAGTTAGGTATAAACCAAGTTTGAGCCCAAGTAGTGACATTTATAAAGGCAGGTGTCTTGTTGAATAGTATGCTCAACTGCAAGCCATGATACTAAATGTCAGTCTGGGAATGCTGTAAATCCTATCTAAAAAGTGTTCAGATTGTTTTATGTTTCAACATGTTAGCCCCAAACTCCACGCTAAGAAAAGAATAAACATTGTGGGTGGCGTAACTGTTACTCTTTTACATCCCAAACATACACGTTTAGCAATCAGGACCTCACAAATTTTCCCTCAATGCTTGTCAGCATTGCTTTAGTTTCCAACCAGGGGCTTTGAACTTTGCTGGCCCTTCTCCAGAGCTATGATCTTGTTTTATGATGACTAGTAAAAATGCTCCTGAGAAAAAAGCACAGCTTCTATCGGTGAAAGAGAACTTGACAAGTAAGGCTAAGACTTGTTCCCATTTTAAATGGGCCTTCCTTTACCAACCACCCTCTCCTTTGTATTCCCATCCCTGCCTCAAGCTGTGGCTATCCTACAGCTCGGTCCTTTCAGGTTTAGCCTTTTGCAGCCTCTGCTTCTCTCATACTCATTTCCTCCTTTGATTGGCATTTGAAGATCCTGCTCACCTCCTCAGCAGGGTCTGTGTGAACAGTGTCACCAGATACTGAGGCTGTTCACTTCAGCTGCCCCTTCTGACCTGTGGATGAGGCTCTCCAAAGCCTGGGACTGTAGCTACTGGAGACAGGCTGCTGCAGGGCTTGCGTGTGTGGGAGTTCTTGGGGAAATGGGTTTGAATTTACTTCGATTTCATGCGACTTTCTTGTTTTGCCACATTTCTACCTTTGTTGTTTTGTTGTTTGTTTGGGTTTTTTAGCCTCCTTGGCATTGCCCAGTAGTCAAAGCCTTTTGATTAGTGTCTCCTGTAGGTCCTCAGCACTGGCTCCAAAGGTATCTCCTGCAGTGTGACTTTTGCTTTCTTCTGTTCAGGCCCTTGTGACTGTTCTCACAACAGGATTCCCAAGCACAGCACTGCTCAGAATTCACCTGAGGAGCTGGAAGGGCAACATCCCACCTGTCTGCCGACGTGAGCTGATTTAATGCTTCGTGCTGGGATGCGAGTGCCAGCCTGTGAACATCTGCTGCCCATGTGGGCTCTGTTGATGCTTAGGCAACACGTGGTGGGGATGGTGTGGCTGGTCCATCTTCCTCAGCCACTGCAGGCTACAGGGCTCACCGATAGCTGGTTACTCTCCTCCTCGCCAGATGCAGCTTGGACTGGGGAGGCTTCTGTTTGCTTCCTTGGGCTTATAGGAAATGGTTTTCCCTCACTCAAACTTAACAAATATGGGGCACTTATTTGGGATGTCTTTGATGACTGAAAAGTGGGGGAAATTTGGGGTTGTTTGCACATCCCTAAGCAGACCCCTGAAATCTTTTTTTCCTCTTTTTGCCGAAAGCGTATTTCACTTTGATAAGTCCAACCCTTAACTATAGCAGACCCACCGCAGGGATGAATGTCACCTTTATAGAGGAAGAAAAATTACAGGAAGAATTATGTAGTGCTGCAGCTTTTCAGTGTAGTAAATTTAAGGTACTCAATGTACACCATTATAAGTCTTCAAAATGATCTAAAATCACCTCTGAAGCCCAAACTTTGCTTACTTTACAAGTGCAAAGAGTAACCTTTTGTGAAATCTTCATGTTAAACTTAGCTGCAATTTGGCAGAAGTTTAGGGAGGAGAGAAGGAAATGGTCTGGAAAGATGAGCATGATTTAAGAAGCTGTGCTCAAACAAAGAGACCTCATTCTTTTATTTCTATTTATGTAGCTTGTCTTTCAGAGAGCATTTTTGGCTATCAAAACACATTTATTTAGATCTTTCTTTTATGTGACTAAGACCTTGTCAGCCAGTTCCTGGCTTGTAACTGCTTGATTCTGCAACCTTAATATTCTCTTAACATTGGTTTGTATATAATTTCCTAAGTTTGGACTTAGGGAGCAAATGGAAAAAAAACAGCTTTCCCACCATATGGAACCATATGTACCCTCACAGGGGTCAGCAAGATGGCTGAGCTATTTAGACTGAGATTTAGCAGAAACCTCTGCTTGATTTGAGTGTGCAGTGAGAGCACTGACGAGCTACTTGCTCTGGCAGGGTGGTCTGCAGTCCACGACTGTCAGTGGCTGTAGTGAGTGGTCAGCATCTAGTCTGCAGGAGTTGTGTTAGACATCAAAGTAAATGTAAGTTAATAACATTTATTAAGTATTTGCCCTATTTGAAAACCAATGGGTGAGCTGTGGGTTTACTGTGAACCACTGGGCTGCAGGGTTTGGTCTGTATGGCCAACTGCTGGAAGAAAGTGGGCCACCTTCTTTGCTTGGGAGTTCTTCAGATTGTTGAAGAACTTGGGCTTTGATTCGAGTTGCTGTGGGAGAGTGCATCCATAGACACGCTTCCTGTCTCAGCTCCCGTCTCTCACCCTGTTGCTTGTGAAGGTGGTCACTTCCTTCCACCTGCACAATCTGCACGTTGCCACCGTGAGGTGACCGAGGAGAGGCTGGTCCTTGGCCCTGCTTTAAATCAGTGGTGGGCTGTTGGACCTTTCAGCTCCAGAGGCCCCATCCACCCTCAATCTTTCTGTTTCTGTGTTGTCTAAAGATTGCTCATGCCCCAAGAAAAGCACATCATTCTGCAGTATTTCCTGTATTTCCTTAGGGATAAGCAGCCCTGCCCAAGCAAAGACAACAGTAAGTATTTTTTGGTAGTGCTAAACAGGGCAATGCCAGTAGCTGTTTGTAAAAAACAAAACAAAACCCCCCAAACAACCCAACCCTAACTTAGGGCAGCTTTCTCATTCCCCCTTTCTGGCCTTCTTTAAAGTTTGCTGCTTGCTCCTATTGCCCAGGCACAATCGCTGTGTCCCTCTGAACTCAGGCAAACTCTGTTCAGCGAAGCCTGCAGAGCAAACACGACATGGTGGTGTAGCAGAACACTTGTAGCATTGATTGTCTCCTTGTAAATGATTTTATAAACATCCAATGTGGGTTTGCTGCGTGCCTTGTGGGAGTGCAGAGATCTCCTGTTGTGACAGAACATGCCAGTGCAAGCACACGTGAGTAACTCAGGACCTGGAGTGCAGTCAACAGCTGAGTGTGAACTGCTGTTTTTGGGTATTTCTCTCTTGGATCCTGGACAGATTTCCAAGGCAGCAGCACATGCACTTCTGGGATACAGCACACTGCTTCCTTTCAGTGTTTTGAAACCTTGCTTCAAAGCTTCACGATCTTCTAAATAAGGCAGTTGGAGCCTTTCTTAGTATTGGTGAAACACTGTGGTTTTCCCTAACTTCATCCTCAAAATGGCTGGACTGGTTTTGCTGGAACTGTCTGAAAATATTTAACCTGAGGGAAGAACAGTAGAGGGAAGATTTCTGCCTGAACACTGTTGCAAGCAACTGAAATCAGGGTCTTATAATAAAACGAGTACGAGGGAAATTTAACTACTGTCATCTGTGCCTGGTGTCTGCCTATACTAATGTTTCTGGGTGGATACACAATTAACATGTGCAAGTTCATAATGCATCCTTTCTCTTTAGGAACCAGCTTTATTCTGGTAAAACTCGTTAAAGTCTATGGAATTACAAGATTGTAAATCTAATATCACACTGGAAAATCAGGCCCTATAGATGTGCCCTGTGTGTGGTACTAATCTATCTGCAGTGTATATATAAATAAGATCTGTGGTGAAATGAAAAAAACAAGCTGCTTGTATGTCGTCTAGGAACGAGCTCTATGTTGTGCTTAATATTTTCCAGAAACAAATGTGGTGACAGACTTATCAGAAACACTGGCTGAAATGAAGCTGTTGATCCAAACATCCTCATCATCCTTTAACCTAAAGCCAAAGCAAAAATGAGACATCCCGGTGGGTGTGGGCCATGGTAACATTACTTTTTATCATTATTATTATTATATTCAGATGTTGGTTGTGTTTACAATTACAGTGCTGGCAGACAGACTCTGTTAGAGCTGCCAAAACTGATCATCTAGCCCCAGATCTGATCATATTACTGAGAACATAGTCTGGGATTTTACAGGGGCTGGAGACAAATTGACTCTTTCTTCCTCGCTAGCTCATCTTGCTATATCTATTTCAGAGTGAGGCACAACGTCTATTTTATTGAGCCTTCAACACTTGCTTTGGATCCTTCTGGGTGGCTGTCAGGGAGAGACCAAGCAAAGTTAGTGGCTTTGCACTGGCGGAGGGAACAAAACGCAGGTATCCTTGCAGGTTCAGCTCATGTTCGCTGTGCGTGAAAGATAAAAAAGAGCTTTCTTTCCCATTTTGGCACCCTTTTGTAACAAAACGAGTTGTGGAGGAGAGGAAGGGTCCGACAAGCCAATATATGTCATTTCTCTGTGGTTTGGCTGATTATCTTTCTGTCCCAGGGATAACAAGCCAACAGCACTTGCACAGTGCACATTGCATCCAAAGAATAAAGTGGGCCTAGCAGTAGAACCAGCAGAAAAGATACCCTTCAGGTAGGTCTAGAAGCCAGCAAATCAGTGAGTTTCCACTACACAGATTCCATTCCCTGGATTTAACAGCTCACTGAGTGAAAATGAAGGAATGATCAGGTTAGCTCACCCTCACCCTACCTTGCTTTTCGGAAAGCAAGGTAGATATTCAGATTATATGCAACCAGAGTCAAGGAAACAGGAACCCCAAGGAAATGGCCATGCACAAAAGGATTGTTCTGAGGAAATGGCCTAGGTTAAACAACAGAGCAAAACTACTTGATCTTGACTTCAGCAGAAGGGCTGTTTTCTACCACAGGAATGACTTCCATAGACCAGAAGTCCTCATAAGAAAGTCATAAAGTACCACTCTCACCCCCAGCAGTGAGGCATTCAGAGCTGCCAGGAATGGGTTGGTGTTCTGCTTGCAGCCCACCACAGGTTTCTGAGCCCTTTAGGTTTGTGTGAGCTTTGAAGACCTTTCTCTGAGTTTTCTTGTTTATTTTTTTTCCCCAAACTCAATTTTTTAGCACCTCTTTTGGGAAGTTTGTAGGAAGTACGTTTAGCCTAACTCAGCTGATGCTTGTCCCACAGCTTTTTGTTGTGGACATTTCAGGCACATCTGTGAAGACCTCAATCCAGAAAATTGTTGAAAATGAAGAAAACGGGTTTGAGTCTCCTGGGTTAGAGAGGCTCAACTCAGAGGTGAGCCCTTTGCAAGAGAGGACTATCTATTGCATGAACTGTGACAGCAGGAGTCTCCATCCCTGGGACAGACTGTCAACCCGCTCCATCAGATGGGTGAGTCCTCAGTTGCACTTCCTGTCTTCCAGGCCATACAGTCATAGCATGGTTGGGTTGGAAAGCGCCTTACGATCATCTAGTTCCAACCTCCCGCCATGGGCAAAGATGCCTCACACTAGGTCTTAACATTGGAAGCTGCCGCATGTTTCCCTTTGAGGGGTAAATTTCTTCTAATTTTTTCTGGATTTTTCTAAGCATATATTTTGACTCTTTCAAATGGATTTAAGAATTGATTTGCATTGATTTACTGCACAGTGTTTTGTTGTGTTGTGATAGACAATCCAAATAGGCCAAGTAAAAGCCGCTGCTCTGTGTGCAAGAGTGAAAACGGAAAGGTGGATATAGTGCTGCCAGCAAAGTTCATGGAGAGGAACCATTTTCCCCTTCACCCTAAGCAATAAGTATTTAAGTTTTGATGACTAAGAATGCAGCATCATCTTCTCTTTAACTCTTGCTTGTTGCTACTTAGCTGTTGTCATTTTATTGGTGTGAATAAGCAGCCCTGAAGAGGAGCTGTTTGGTGGTTTGTGGTTTGGGTTTTTTCCCTGTGGACAGATGCTTATGTAGAGGAGCAGTGAAGCTCAGCTTAGATGTTATTTTAAGCAGCTCATTTTTGCTGCCTGACCTATATGACCAAGTTAAGGTCACAGAAAAGAGCATTTTTTTCCCCCAGATTAGATGATGTGCTTCATGCTTTGGGCTGATGCTAATAACTGTGATTTCTGGGTCTGGAAGTAGAGATAAAAACACCTTTTAATTCTACTAGTCCTTGCAAAACCTCCTCAGGGGAATTCTGTAAGCTCCCTCTGTAAACCACATCATCCTTTGGTTTCATCTCCAAATGTAAGGGCATCAACTACCCCGTGAAGGACAGCAGCACAGGGTGTTCTCCAGTAGAAGGATAAATGCAGCATGTCTGTCCTGCTCCAGTCTGAGTTTATACAGTACCATTAAGGTGACTATCATCTCTTTCATGACGTTGCTTCCAGTTATTTTGTATATTGGGAGTAGCTGATATGCAGGAAAAGCATCAGCCTTTCGTCATCCAGGGGGATGTGAACAGGCTGGATAAACTGGGTGACAGAAGCATCATGAAATTCAAGAAGATGAATGCTAAATTCTGCACCTAGTTAATAATAACAACAGTACAAGAAGAGTGGACTGGCTGACTAGAAATCAGGTTAGCCTAAAAGGGCCTGGAGGTCTTGACGGACATCAAGCTGAACATGGGTCAAGAATGCTCCATTTCTAAACACATCAGACATGGGGACATTTCGTACCAGTACAGCCAGCAGGTCGAGGGAAGTGGTGGTTGTTCTCTGTTCAGTACTTGGGAGGCCAGGGAGTTAACTCTTTACAGAAATGAGAGCTTTCAGATGTGACCCTTTGCCTTACAGCATTAAATATACATTTTATATGAGGTGTATTCATTTTGCCTTGTAATCATAATTGCTATTTAATCCCCAAAACTGGTTTTGGAAACAAAACAAAATAAAAAGACCTGTTGCCATTCCTGTTCTCGCATTAGGGGTTCCCACTCCTTCACTTGCCTTCCAGTCCCTGGAACAGCAGACAGGACTGTGGTACATGTGGTACACGAGCGGGGCTGTGGAAGTGCTCTAGCAGGTTCCCAGTGAGTCATTGTGCCCCACTGCATGTCCCTGCTCCCCTGAAGAGCCCTCTGGTCACATCACCCATGCCAAACGTCAGATTAGCTGCTTGTGTGGCTCTGATCCAACCGCAAGGGTGAAGCCCTTGACTGGAGGAGAGGTGGGAACACCTTCAAACAACCTCACAAGGAGAAGATGATGAATGCATTCCCACGAGGGCATCAGTAGACAGGTTACTATTTCATGGCTCTTGTCTCTATCAGACAAAGGCGCTTAAAAGGTGCAAGAGCCTGCTTTGCAGAGCAGAGCGAGGAGACCACAGGCTCTTTGAGGTGAGTGTGACCAGGAGCTGCTGGGAGGTGTTGGCATTAGTCCCCAAATGAGGTCAGCAGGGCAGCTGCAGCAGAGATGCCTGGAGAACATCAGGCTGCTTATCTCAGCCACAGCTCACCCTGGCTGTGGTACGGGAAAGGTCACACTCGTGACTACTGCACTAGGCTTCCTTCAGACCCTGCCAAGCAGCTGCAAATGAACATGGAAGGAAAGAATAAATGAAACCTGAAGCCAGGAATTAAAATCATGGGAATGCAGCCGTGACGTGTTATTGCACTGAGAACGTATATGTTTGCCAAACACATCCTGCTCCTTTTCCCCTAGCAGATAACCCACATGAAAAACAAGCCTTTGCTCTTGCTGCCAGCTGATGAGGTTATTCCTTTGGTTCTCACTGACAGGTCTTGGAGTTCCTGGAGTCCCTACTCACCCATGTGTTCCCTGCCAGCAGTTTTTCAGCGGCTGTAAGCTTTCCTCATGCCTGAACTTTCCCCTAAAATAGCAAGGCTGGTCAGAAAGAGACAAAAGAGAGAGGGGGAAATATGACAGCTTTGTCACTTTCGCTTCCTTGGTAATGGCCTGTGAATTTTCTTAGAGGGAGTTAAGCAACTTGGGGATCTTGAGGACAAAGGTTCATGAGGTCCTTCACACTGATTGTGTGCTCTGCTACCCTTTTGCAGGGCAAGGACACTGCTTTCATACTAACACAGCACTGTAATGCTTTATATTAGCTGACTCCATTACTTGGTGTATTTGGAATATGCTTTTTCTAATAGAGGAAAAAGGAATTAAATTTCTTTCTTCTTGGAATTTAGATGACATTTTCACCAGTGCCTCTTTCAACAAAGCCTTTTTTACATAATAGAAAATACCAGGGGTTTACTTCTCTTTTATCTGATAGAATACATCTTTACTTTATAACACTGTGGCACAGTAGTTGCATTTTCAATGCCAGTGTAAATGGTACTTACATCATATTACTAACCATCATACAAAACCTTTACATCTCTGTAAAGCTCCCCTACGATCTCAAGTATTTTCCTGTTCCCTCATAAGGCCTGAGGAAGATCATAGCCTAATGAAAACACATTTGAGGAAAAAGTGTTTTGGACATCTATTTGTTTCTTTAGGTTTCATTAGAGTACAAACAGCAGAGTTAAGCTGGGAGCAGGGAAGAGCCTCCACATTCTCTAGTCTGAAATGCTGGCAACAAAATTGCAGTACTGATCTGTATATTTTAACTGGGTCACTGAGTGAGAGCCATTTGGATGCTTCATGCTCTGCATCTTCCAAGTAATTGCAGTTTAAGGATTCATTTTAATGTTAATTTTTCCCACTTATATGTTTGAAGCTGAGCTTGGAGTTATGCAAAAAAGGCGTATCTCAATCTATTTTGAATCTGAAACCATCAGTATAAAACGAACCCTACATTATAGCGTTACACATTAAAACTTTTTACATGATGCTTTTGAGGCAGTGAAAGACAAAGGATTCTGCCTTTTAAAAATGGCCCTGTTTAAAAATAAAAGGAAGTTGGTAAGTTTTCTGGAGAAGTGCAAAACAAGATGCTGCTTCACACATCCATGTCTTTGAAACACTGGTTGTTTCAAAGCAAAGAGTGGATGTTTGCACTGCTTTATCTGACCCATATCCCATCCAGCTTCTCAGTTGATTCATTTCTTCTTTGTGATGTCATGGCTCCTAAGATCAGTCCTATTACCTCTGGGCACTAGAATTGGCAGGACCTTTAGGAAAATGAGAATCAAGACAAGTTTTGTGATGACTAAGATTTAAAGCTGGGACTCCTGTGTTCTCCCAACTGCACTCACAGCTTTTGCCATGGTCAGAAGGCAAATTATTTAAAATGCATATGCCCCAATGCCTCAAGATTTGTGCTCCCAGAACTGGTTAGAAAATATTTTTCTCTCCATGGGAAATTCTGACATTGGTGGTTAAAACTGTAAGAAAATCAATTTCTATCCAGCCTCCCAATATGTAGCTAAAGCTGCAGCAAGCTGAGAGCTCTGGCTGGGAACCACCACCACAATGTGTCTGAGAGCTGTGACCTCCATGCCTTGTGCCACAGTCTCCAATACAGGATAGAGTCTGGGCTTGAACAAACCTCGCCTCATTCACCAGCATCCTGCCCCTTGCTAAGCTGGCATGGGGTGCAGCTAGTGTGGTGTGTCCTGGCAGATATAGTCCAGCAAGAACCCTTGGCCATCCGAGGCTTTAAACCTGCAGCTCCTATGAAGAAATTTGGAAGAATTTCCAAACCATGGATTTTTTGCTTCTGACCAGGTAAGTCTGCAAAACAAATAATGAAAACCATTGCTTAGTCAAAGCATTGCCTGCCCATCATGACTGACATTACTGGCCCTTTATTTGTCATAAGATGGCTCTAGGCTGCAGCTAGAAAGCTGTTCCTCTAGCTGCCAGCCTAGCTGGTATGGCTCCTCCAAGCCTTGTCCCTCCCCAAACCCAAAAGGAGAGTGGGCATCTAGCTCGGGGCTCCCTCCTCAAGTTCTGCCTGTGTAAAGGGGAAATAACAGCTATGAGGAACTTTGGCAAACCTAACCTTCTGACCTCTTCCTCACTGCAACCAGCCAAGTGTTTCAGGGCCTCTGTATCCCCTTGTTACAAGACTTGGAGGTCTCCAGACAGCCCTGAGGGCAATGCAGTTCCAGCTTGCACTTTCTTGTGGAGAGTCTGGCAAAGCTCTGGGGCAGTCTTTTGCTTGGAGATGGTTACTGTTTGCTTTGCAATAACCCTTGTAAGTGTGCTTAAACCTGTGAAAGCCCATAAGGAGAACAGACACTTCCCCAAAAGAAGAAAAGAGGATCAAATTCCATCGACAAAGGGGTTTTGTTGTGTTAATAAGTGCTTTTGCCAGCTGGCCGCTGGGAAAGGGTGGTCTTAGATGCACCTGTCAGCATGCTGGTGGAAATGGCTCTGGAGGCAGTGGGACAGCCTTACTGAGCAGAACTATCAAGGGTGAGTTGAAGTGGTCACTGATGGCAGGAAAAGTGGCTAGAGGCACGAGTGGGACTATTGGGGTGGACAGCATGAGGAGAGGCTCGAGGTTAAGGAAAAAGCAGATGAATTAGACTAGGGATTCAAAGCGAATGGCATTCTTCAAATGACCAGGCAGGAAAGGTAGCTTCAGAACCCAGACAAAGTGGTAGCTGGACAGTAAAGAAGGCCAATAAGTGAACGATACAGATTTTATTGCAGAAATATGCAGCAAAAGAATTTAATTACAGTCATGATTTATTAAAATGAGCTGGGAAGCATCCCAGTTCAGGGAAGCTTTTTATAGAGAAGGCAGCCCACATATTGCCTATCCAATTAGCAAGAGAGATTTGTGGACATAGGATGTGGAAACTGGCAGCCACAGGGGTGAATGGAAGTGTGTCTGTAAATCACATTTTGACAAATGAGGGAGAAGACTGTCTTGGCTCATCACAACCACTCCTCTGTCTGTCTCTTTTTTTCCCAATCCAGAACTGAAGTGTTTGTCCCCTCAAACAGCTGTCTTGCCTTTGCTTCTTTTGATGCTGTGAAGTTCATCAATATTCATTAGGACTGGAGAGACGGAGAGCCTAATTTTCAGCAGAGGCAGCTGGGTGACTCACTGTCAACACCAACACTGGTAACAAGACCAGATCCTTTGCCTTCTGGCATCTCCCACCACCCTACAGTAGGAAATCCACCCTGCCATTACCACTGGCTGGGGGGGGGGCGCCCGGGACAGAAGAAACCCCCCCCTGCCATTACCACTGGCTGGGGGAGGTCTGCCGAGGACCACAAGGATTCAGATGTGATGCCCACACTTACCCTAGCAACTCCAAACAAGAGCACAGGAAAATCTAAGCAAGCTTGCAAGGTGGTGAGTAGGAGCTTTAAAAAGTGTGCTGTTATATCTAGCTCACTGGCAAGGGAAAGTCCTCACAATTCTTTTGAGCACTTTTCAACCAGCTAGTTGGATTGCCTTTATTATTATCGTTATTTAGTTTTTAACTAGAAATCAAGTTTTTTAACCTATGCACTTTTTTTCCAAAGTTCTGGTCTAAGCAGACCAATTCACATTTTTCTTGCTCTGTGAAGTGGCTCCTAGTTGGTATAAATCATAAAGCATCTGTACTTGGTTTAGGACTTTCTAATATTGTTTATGTGCTGTGTGCATGGGGAGTGTCACAACACAGTTATCATAACTGTGTATTGGGATGCAAGTCTCCACAGAAGTAAATATTGCATCTCACTGAGAAGAGTAAGATCTCACAGCTGAGCTGAGAGAGTAAGATGGACACTTTTTGTTATTTCTGTACTAAACATAATTTTCTTTTCAGGGGTGACTTCAACCAAATGAAAGCATTTCTTCTAGACAGTCAGTGCAAGTCCAAAAATTATGATTTGTACTCTGAAGTATCCGCTGAATTTTGGTGGTCCTCAGGCTGTAACTCTGTGATTTCAGGTAGATGCTGTGAGTATCCCAAAGTCTTGAGTTTTACGTTAGCTACATACTTACCTTACTGGCTTGAAACTGTTTATGAAACAACATTATTCTTCTTCACTTTCATTTAATGGAGATTTCCATAAAGCTGCATCCATAAATGCACAGAAAGATAAACAGAAATGAAACCCCAAATGGTTAGGTACATCCTTTTTGCAGCTGCCTGTTATTTAGAAATCTGATGTTTTAAAGGATGTGCAAAGCTTCTAGGGTGTTTTTTTTTGGTCCTTTGCCACCTCTCCAGGCTTGCTATCAGTTTGGGATGTAAATGTGAAACTGACCCAATGGCACAGAGATTTGCCTGATTTCACATCAGAGTTGGACTTGCTTTCAGCAAACAGGTCAAAAATGAGAAACCAGAAGATTTGTAAACTGTATTTTAAAAAGGAAAATAAACCCCATCATTCAGGACAGCATAGAAAGCACCTGGTTTTATGCTTCATTTCCATTTTTAAACATAGGAGAGGCTCAGAGAGGCATCTGCTGAGCTTCTGGATGGGTTTGGATCAGCTGCAAGCACCTGTTTGCACAGGGGGAGCGAGGGCTCTGTGCATTGCAAGGACCCAATACTGCAAATAAAACTGAAATTAGTCATTGACTTTGGGGAAATTCTGCACCCTGCATTATGCAGGAGTTCAAACAGGATCTTCATTGTCACTTCCAACCTAAATCTCAACGAAAAAGGGACCCGAGTTTTTGAAATTAGGCACCAGAGGGCATTTTTACAAAGAGTTCTCTGGGGAGGCAAGGAGCACTTTGCTTTAGTTTCCTGGCCTAAAAATATCAATGATTTGTTTTATTTGGTAAAAAAGCTGGGAGAATGGTAATGCCTTTGCCACCATGCCTGCAGGTTTGCAGGGGAAAATGGGCTGCTGTATCTTAGATATTCCATAGGATGCTTAGTCATAATAATGTACTGATAGGTTTTGCATTTATCAAGAGTGATCATTTTAATACTGAGCTGAAGTGGTAAGTGGAGAAAAAAACTATTATTATTGTGATTGATCTGAATCTGGCAAGATTCTTTGTTGTTTGTGGCTTATATTTTTGGGATAGTTTTTCAGCTACTAAATCAGCAGCTTCTCTGCAAGCTGAGCTCAGAAAATGGAGGTCAATAATGGGGGAAGCTAAAAAATGCTGCAAACCCATCTAAAGGCAAAAGGTCTAAGCCTCTGGCTTGCAGCAACTTGCAGAAAATCCACTGTCACTTTGTTTGTAGTGATTAAAGGTGAGCAATTTAACCCTGTGTCAGATTTCTTGCCTTTAAAACACATTTAGTTAATTATTACATCTTAATTTATTTTCTACTGTAGAATAAGCCTTGCTGTGGGAAGCAGAGCATAGGAAACACAAGATGGTGCTTTTCAGTGGCAAAGCTTCAACTATGGCATCGTTTTTCACGCTTGCAATATTAAACCGCAGAATCCACAAGGGAAGTACCACAATAGCAAAATGCTATTCAAAAATATGGTGTATTTTATAAGAGCTTCCAGTGTCTCTCATAATATTTGCAGATAATCTCAGTTTGCCAATTTGTCAAGTCATTATTCTCCATCTGTAATATCCAGTGATAACCAAATAGATTTTTAATTCATTTTTTATCAACATTAGTGAGCTCATCAGTAATATGTTGAAAAAACAAAAAGCAAGCATTAAAAGCAGTGTAATGACAACGAGTTGATATTCTAGCATGTACTCAAACCCACATAATTACTGCTAAATAATAATTAAAATGCTAAGGTCTTCACTTTAAAAAGACTAGAGGAGCTATTTGCCTTTGTACACTACTATCCATGCATCGTCCTTGTAATTTGCTTTCTAGGAGTATTGACCACAGGCTTGTTTTGTCTAGCATGAGACAATTTCACTTTATCAGGCCCATGCATTAAAAGCCAGCAGTTGCAGTTAGGCATTTACTTACAGTAAATTTACTACCTCAAACCAGTATGTGCACATGACATTAGATCCCCACATGGCAGGCACTTTGCTGCCTCTGGAGAGGAGCACGGTAAAAATGTAAACCTGCTTTCACAGCCTGGATGCTGGCAGACACACACACACACACATTCTTGCCCCCCAGACCAAGCAGGAGCCACTTCCATCAGCGCAGCAAAAGTTCCTTTAAGAAACAGATGAGGAAAGATAGGTGGGAATCATGGAATCATAGAATAGTTAGAGTTGGAAAGGACCTTAAGATCATCTAGTTCCAACCCCCCTGCCATGAGCAGGGACACCTCGCACTAAACTATGTCGCCCAAGGCTCTGTCCAGCCTGGCCTTGAACCCCTCCAGGGTTGGAGCATTCACAAGTTCTTTGGGCAACCTATTCCAGTGCCTCACCACCCTCACTGTGAAGAACTTCTTCCTTATATCTAACCTGAACTTCCCCTGTTTTAGTTTAAAGCCATTACCTTTGCAACATGCCTTCAGAATTTTGAGTACAGCATTAGTTTGGGTGATAGTGATGTTTAAGCAGCACGTTGCACATTACTATTAGCACTGAGTACCTAAAAGAAGAGACCTAGGCCTTCCATTTGCAGATCTATTTGACCAGGTTGCATGCGCCTAGCATCTTCCTGAGCTGCAGTATTCCAACTGGACACTAGAGAGCTCCTTTTACCAAAGACAGCTCAACAATGCGAGGGGAGGCCCCTTGAGAGGCGCCTTCCAAGCATTCCCTCTTTTTTAGGGGAGTTTGACTCGGTTTTAATTTTTATGTTGAAAATTAATATTCTCAAGGGAAAGATATCTTTGCTAGAGCGATGGCTACAGCTGTAATTCCGCATTTGCTAACCCCCAACAAGGCAGAGATTTTGCAGGAGTTGCAACTTGGGAACTAATTATACAGTTTCAGAGATAGGAGAAAGTAAATCAAATGCTGCCAGCTTGGAAATGATAATTAAGTTTTCCTCGGAATAACAAACACACTCAATCTGTGATTTATTATGACTGTTACTATATTAATGATAGTAATAGTGTATGCCACGCACCTATGCAGAGTACATGTTTTCATCTAAATTGTTGGATTACAATCACAGATGCAGAATGAATTCTAACTAGCTCTCTGCACTCACTCTGCTGATAACCTTAAGCCTTACAACACACAAGCTATTGCTAAACACTACTCTACTAGCAAGTGATATAACAGGATGGCGACTGGGTCTACTTTTTTTCATTAGCTGTGTTTGACTTGTTCCCCTGTAGCTGCCTTTGCCCTGTCAATCATTTATTCAAAACCAACCCAAAATCTCCTATGCTGTCACAGTAAGGCCATATGCATACCTGCTTCTCAGACTGTGACACAAGCACAGGCTGCTGCAAGATGCTATAGCAATGTGGCAACCTATCGTATTCCCCAATATGGATTTTGCTCTAGGGTTGATTTACAGGTGATCGTGCCCCGAGGTCATCAGTGGGAAGGCATGGGATTTTGTTTCCCAAGCAAGTCCTGTCTCACTCCTGTCTCAAAATCCTGGAGTGTGAAGATTGGAAAAGCCTATAAGAAAACTTCAGAAAGGCTGGGGGAATCATTGTTCCAATCCTGGTGTGCCCTCGGGGGCAGAAGATGGCCTTGCAATCAGATACGTTTTCACCTTCTGCCTGTGTTTTCTGCCTGAGTTTCTTTCCAGCTTTGGGCACATCTCTGAGCCTTCCTATACCTCTATTGCTCCAATAGTGAAGCCAAGGCTTGCTTTCTTCCATTACTTCTTCGCCTTGTTTCCCTGGGACCAGGAGTCTTCCGCTGGGCAGGTGTGAGGGACTGCAGCTCTGTGGGGGGCTGTAATAAGGTCCAGGCCCGGGTGCAGGTGCCTCGTGTGTCCCGGCCGGAGGTCAGCGTCCCTGCCGCAGATGGTGCAGCGGGAGGGTGGAACAGGGAGCCTCCGCGCAGTTGGAGGGTCGCTACTGCAGGTGTTTAGGGACACTTTCAGCCACGTGGACTGATTCATTATGAATTAAAATGTTCCAGATTACTTACAGCCTGACAAGGTGAAAATGTTCATAGTTGTCTTCGCCTGGCTGTTGAGGAGGATGTTCTGCAGGAGGGAGTCAGGCCCGGTCGGGTTTTCTTACACCACTAAGGGAACAGTATTGAGTTTTGTGGAAGCTTCTCTTCCAGCACGGCCTGACTGTGTTAATGACAGTGAGCTGAAACGTGGCATGAACATCGCATCACCTAGTTTCCAAAACCAGCGTGCGACAATGACAGTTCAAAGACAAACTCCAATGTTTCTTTCTTTGTTCTTTCCAGCTCGCAGTCCTCTGAAAATGCACTGATAGATGGAGAGAGGGGATTTTCAGCATGGGGCAGCTCCAGAGAAGGTCAGTGTGGGAGGGGAGAGGCTGCCTTTTGATTAATCTGGAATTCATCTCTCTTCCAAGCTGCTCCATGTGAGCCTTTGCCGTGTCGTTATGCACCCCATAAGCTGGCTCCCATACGCTCAGAGCAAGTCCCCAGCACGGCACTCATCAGCTCTCTTCCAAAGTGACCTTGAGCTACCCGGAGGATCCTCTCCTACCTTTGTGAACAGAGGCTCATAATGATAGGAAACGTAACAAAATCCAGCAGTAACTGGCTGAACTAGAGCTAACAAAATGAAAGGGTGTGGTGGAGCCAGGGCTGGCATGTCCCCATTTCCCAGAGAATGGAGGTTTATTGTTTCCAGCCCTGGGAGCTCACATTACATCCCAGCCAAACCTAGCAGGGCCCTGTCATTCATCAGTCACTTTTATGGCGTGACGGGAGTCTGCAAAATTAGAAGCCAGTTAAACAAATTAAAAGATTTAATGGGATCCTCTGACTGCGTCTTGCAAAAGGAAAGAGGAAATGCCTTGGGATAGCTTTTCCTCACAGGGAGGATCATATGGGCCCTCAAAAGGCAACAACAGCGAGGTGGCCGCTGGAGAGAGAAAAGCTTGCAAAGTTTTATGAAGGAAATTAGAATGTGTTTCCTGTCAAGTCACCCCTCATGAGCCCATCTGTTCTTATCAACATTTTGGACCATGGGTTATCCAGATTAAAATGAAAATGCTAACCGTGGCTGTGAACTACTTTTCCCTTCTCATTTTATTCTGCTTCAACTGTCCAGAGAGCAGATCTTTTGGGAGATGTCCAAGACCTCAGCCTCTGAGGAACTCTTTCTAGAAACTAAGTATAATAGTGCCGCCATTTTAGCTGACAGATGCGGTTATTTCAGTAACGAAGCACCCAGGGACCTTCTGATCCCCTTCTTGAAAAGAAAAAAACTGAGGGAAAAAAAATTCCCCAGTATCATTTCATTCATCACCCCAAAATATTTTGGTATGTGGCCTTAGGAAAAAATGGCTCATTTAATATCATTTTTATAAACTGTTATTGAATGGATGGTGATCCATAGGCTATTCTTTTCATCAAGGTGTCACCCACTGTCAAGTCTGACTAATAAGAGTTTATAGACCATCAGTGAGTATAAGCAGTCTCAGTGACACGAATACAAACTCAGCAGCTCAGCTTACTGCAGCTCAGCATGGATTCATTTCGCATGGCAGATACCAGCCTCATGCCAAAAAAGACTAACTCCATCTTTAGGATTTTACTCTTCTTCACAATTGTCAGTCTATGTAAATGCAGAGATAACTAGAAACAGACCCAAATTATAACGTGTGGATCTCTGCAGCACTTTGTTGAAATTGGGCTGTGCCCGAGCCCTCTTTCAGGCTCCTCTCCAGTCCTTTCCCCTATGAAACTACTCAGCACAAGCTTTGTATGTTTTTACCCTTTTTATCAACAGATCTGTTGAAGGAGTAGTTACATAAATGATGTTGACTCTGGTAATGAATTTTTTTCTCTCCATCTTTTACCAAGGAAGGATTAAGAGTACAGAGGTGTATTGTGGTTTGATGGAGTGGTTTGTTTGCTGTTATTATCCTTTTTGTTTATACTGGAGAGTGTCGGGGTTTTTTTGCGCTGAGAAGATGACAATGAGGGTCACAAAAATCCTTGGATCTTGTGGGGAATCACACGTTATTCTTGAAGCAGCTTCCAGGGAAGGTCTGTCTTAGCATACATGACCTCTCATCTACAAAAGAAAAGGTTGCCTTGTGCCTGAGGAACAGATTCGTGGCATGAACTCAGGCATAAAACATGCTGGGCCATGGATCATCTCTGAAAGCCATTAGACAGGCTGCAGAAAAAAGCTAGGAAGGACCTAGGACATGGCAGTGAGGTCAGATGAACCTAAAATCAGGCCCCTGAATTTAATGTGATGCCCCAGGAATGGAAGAAAAGGGCAGGTGTAATGTGCTGGGATGGGTCTGCTAGAGAGGGCAGAAAACCCTACAGAGAGGTGCTGCTAAGCAGGTTTAGTAACAGCAACCATGCTAGATTTGCTCTCAAACTGTGGTTTATTTTGATTTCTACACCTTCCAGGCTCCAAATGCAGTCCGGAAAGCTTCCAGACTCCTACTGCAGGGATCTTAGGAGTGTTTCAGCTGAACTGCAGCTGACTTTTGGCTTTGGGCTGAAGCCATGGGAAATTCTGTAAGCTCCCAACTAGGCAAAGCTCAGTAACTTGTTTTTTAACTTGTTTTTTAACTTGTTTAACAATAGAAATTCAAAGGTTACAAGTTCCTACTGACTGAAAAGAAAGCTGGAGAGGAATCAGGAGAAATCAGCTGAAACACATGAAGGGAGTGGGAGTGGGCATAGGAAAGCAAGAGAGACTCATCTCCTTGGAGAGAGACTCTGAAAGGAGGAAGTTCTGTGGTCCCCGTTAGCAGGAGGAGCTGAAAATCCTGAGCTCATACATGTGTACCCGTCTTCAGGAAAACTAAGAAAAATCACACATATGTCTCCCCAGACCATTTCAGGCAAGCCAGGAGTTTGCATTCATATGGATAAAAGGCGTGTAAGTATTGCTGGCACGTATGGCTCCTGACTCCAACATTGCCATGTTTGTAGCCTCAAAACTAATTTTGCAGCACTGCAGTAAAAATGTAACAAAACTCAATGTGAGCTAATATAGGAGAGAAAAGTGATTTTATCCAAAACAAAACAGGATTTGCACATGATCTCACACCCTCATGTGCTCTTCATCCTGTTCATCTCTGGATTAGGATTTACTTTTCTCTCCTCACCTGAGTGTTTGATGGCCCTAAGCCTGTTATTTTATTCCTTGCATCACTTCTTTAGGTTATTGGTTTATAGTCTGTCTTCAGTTTAGGGAGGTCCTGATAAGCTGCACATAGATGTGCTGGCATCTTGGTGACCTAGGTGCCATCTGCACCTAGCATTCTCACAGCACTTCTACTGGTCCTTCTGGTGCTTCCATACCTAGATAATCATTTGCATTCAGAACAGGATTAATATTTTTACTGAAAATTCCTCGAGCATTGCAATGTATTTTACGTGTCCACAAGAGACTCACAGGAATGCTGAAGAGCAAAGATCACTGGGGAGGATTTGATTTATCCTACTACCAGTCAATTAGATGTGTGGTCCATGGAAACAATGGAAAGGGAAAATGGAGCACTGAAAAGCTACTCCAATCACCCCCATGCCTCCTTCTCCATCCCACTTCCTCCTGATATTGCCCTTCTCAATCAGGCTTTCAAATTGTTTCCTTTGAGAAGCAGCACACGGTTTTTTTGCTTCAATTTTTACCTGATCTATTAGCCGTCTGTGAATTTCCCAAACACCTTGGGAAAAGAGCAGCCAGTGCGTGGTGGTGTTTGCAGGTGAAAAGCAGACCTGTGTGATAGCTTTCCAGCCAGCACAGCACCTGTGTCGGCTTAGGTTGCTGTAACTGTGCTTGAGAACTTACCTTTGCTTTAACATAGCCAGAGCTCCTCAGTACACCTTGGTGTAAGAGGACTAGTGAGAAGAAGCAATGCCCGGAGTAGCTGATTGATGTGCTGTTTTATCTGGAGTGTTTGTTCAATAGGAACACTACAAAGTTAAGCACTGTAAAATAAAGCTGTAGCTGCCTGCAAAAGTAAAATCCAAAGAAGTCACCTGGAAAAAAAAAAAAAAAAGAAAAAAAGAAAAGGAAAAAAGAAAAAGAAATTAAAAAAGAGTCATATTCCTTTCCCAGTAGCTTTTATGGAAACTTTCCTCCTCCCCAAGTGATAGTGACTCCATCTGGCTTATTCTACAATGTAGATTTTAATATTTTTGCTAAAATGTATTCCAGCTGTTGCTAATCACAGAGATATGAATAATGTTATTATAGAGAGTCTTGACTGGACTTGGTGCAGATTTATTAATTTGTAATTTTCCATCTAAAACCCAAATATTAAAAAGTAGATGAAAGGAAAGAAAAGTAATTGTAACCACTGGCTTCTGCTTCACCATGTTGAAATCGAGCTTGCTCAGTAATCAGAGAATAAATGTAGAGATTTCCTGATTTTTATCCGACTGTCTGATTTTATCAGACCATTTGCAGTGACTGCAATACAATTGAAACTAGTGATGCCAGAAGACCTTATATATAAATCAGCTACTTTTAGGAGAGAACTGCTACCAAATTCCAGCTCAGAGCTGCCCAGAAAACAAACCCAACTGAATGTGAATAAGGAACAGACTTGGGGTCTTTAATCTCTGTTCTTATTTTGACATATAAATTTCCAAGACAGAATCGCGTTGAGGAACACACAGCCAACTCTGAAGGCTGAATACGAGCTCAAATTAAACTGATTCAGATCAGTCCAAGCTGAAAATGCCTCCTTTGTCTCGCCAAAATCAGATTCTTCTGAATCCAGTGCCTACCTGCAGGAGCAGTATGAATCCCAACCACTAAATACTGACCAGAACGCTGTGCTCAAATGTTTCTTATGCTGTGCCCTCAGCAGCTCAGTGTCCAACATCACAGCCATGTGACAATTTACACGTGCCCTTGCATAAGCCTCATAGGAAGTGTATGATGTCTGAGGTACTGATATCCGTCTCTCAGGAAAGCTATCCTTTTAAAGCAACTTCTCTCTAGCAAGATCCCTGCTTTAAACAGCCTCACATCCATTCTGACCTGCTTCTGCTCAGAAACAGTGTGGCAGGCATAGTACAAATGTAGTCCAGGGCTATGCACTGTAAGCAAAAACAATGTTGGGTCATCTGAGAGTACCACATTCACTCACCCAAAAATGGGACTTTTGGAGTGGGGTTTTTCCTTTTTAATTTTTGTGGTTCTGAGCCATTAGCTAATTTCCGCAAAGTACATAAAAATTCAACTTAAGCTGTCTTGTACTTGATTGGCATTAAATAGATGAATGTTGCAACTGATAACTGTTTTGTCTCAGGCCATACAGTCTGCACTTTTCTCTTGCTCTGCTGCAATAAAAAAGATCTTTCAGGCAAGGGCAAGACTGAGAACTCTCTTGAACTTTGGGAAGATTTTTCAATGTTTCTAGACAAGGAAAAATGCAGATCCACGCTCAATAAGGAATGAAAAATGCTTTTTCTCGTCTACTTCCCATTCCACCATGGGGATCTTCACACCTAAATCATGCCCACAAAAAATTGAAAGTACTGATTTCCTCAGCTGATGAATGAGTCCACTGGAGTGGGCAACTTCAGCAGCCTATGCCATCGTCTGCCTCTGCTCTGTAGGTGAAGAATCCAGATATTCTCATTCCTGGGACTTGTGCTACCTTTGTATTGTCCCTGACCTTTAAACTGCAATTACCAAACCCAAGTCACTCTGTATCATTTGCTGGATGCATCTCCCCTGTCAAATAGTGGATGTTCCATCAATTGCAGGGGTTCAAAGACTGTACAGTCCTGCCCATAGACTAAGGCTTAACCTGGGACTCTTCAAAGGCAGAAAATGCATTTGTTGTATGAGCTGAAAAAGAGATTCCCTCTAATCCAGTAACAACTATGGCAAGCTTTTTCTCAGCTTGAAATCGCCTATTTTACACAAGCATATGAAACAGGTAACAAATGGATCTGAAAATGGGTCATGGAGGATTCTGTGTTACTTGCCACCTGTGTCAGGGATGGGAAATGTGCACCCATGGGGATCCACCAAACAGTGCTTACCATATGATATCTTCTTCTTGATGTTGCTTTGTAAAAACCACGGGGGTGGAATTTTCAGGGCTCCATGACTGCAACAGGGAGCAGGTTTATTAGGGGGTTGTGGGCTGAATTTGAAATATTCCCCTATTGAAAAGGAGAGGTCATCCTGAGGATATTGAATTTCTTTGTCTCCTAAGGATCACAGGACAACGGTACTAAGGCCAAGAAGTTTTCCTCTCCTGCTTGTACTAGTTCTGACTCTTGGCCACAGTTGAAAGTGAAAGCAAAACCACAGGAACTTTCACTGGGCTTCAGGAAGAATTCACCAAAGGGAAACTTCCTGTAGCCTGCATAGACCTAAAAGCTGTTTGGTAATAAGCAAAAAGGATGGTAATTAGGATTTTTCCAGCCCAGTCCAGTCTTTCACTGCACTGTTGCTCCTGGTAACTCCAAAGTTCAAACCCTACTTGCCTAAACAGAATGATGCCTGCACTTGGAGTGTCTTTGGACTGCATGGATTGCTCTCTGTCTCTCCAAAGTTCTTCCAGCACAGATGACACACTGGATTAAAGATGCCAAACTTGGTTGCAGGTTTTGGAACGCTCCTTCATTTAAGATGGCAATTTCCTTTAATAGCTGGCAGAACCTGGTGGCTGGCTCTTTTTTTGTTGTTGTTTGTTTTGCTTTTAACCATATGAACATAACCTTTATCAGCTGAAGATTATATGCGTGGCAGATAGATAGAGAGTTTCTTCCTGGGGCTACTGAAATGGATTGCAGAACCATTCAGTAACTGACTACAAGCAGAAGTCAGTTGTACCAGTTACCAAATGACTTAGTTTAACTGTAGAATTATTCGTTCAGACAGCAAGAAACTATTTACATGTGCAACTTTTGAAATTTACCTCTAGCTATGACCATATGGTAATTTAACTTTTAAATTGTATTTACTGCATTCTTATACTTTAATCAGTCAGTGCAAAGCTAAACTCTTCAGAACCCCACGTTTAAGCTTGCAACTCAAAACTTTTGCAGTTTCTTTCTGCCTTTGAGCGGTTGCCATCTTCAGATAATAACAGATCAATCAGTGCTTAGCCCTTTGAAGTGTAACAGTTCAAATGTGTCTACTGCCTTCCATAGCCTGCTGCATGTTTTACTCCAAGCTGAGGCTAAACTTTCTGCTCAATTAGCAGAGCAAGGTTTTTCTCTGAGTGTCACACAGAATTAGTTTCAAGGTCTCTAGTTCTAACAGCCATTTGTGAATCTTGTCATACAGCTCACACGAAACTTGTGATTCAAATACAAGTAGGCAGTCAAATAGCTGGACTGCTTCAACTACACACATAATTCCAGAACTCAGCTAGGCTTTCAGAGAAGCAATTTGATTTTTACATTTCAGAAGTGATGACATGGCTACTTTAGGTAGAGAAAGAATCAAGGCTTGCAGGAGGAAGAAATACTTCTTATTAGATCAGATATTTTTGGAAGTGGCAAAGCAGCTTTGGAGCAAACCATCCCATCACCGGGTTCTCATTTTTAACTCTCTTTCCTCTTCCTCTATGCATATGCCTTCATATATAAGTACAGACTTAAGACCCAATATACAGTAGTGTTCAATATGTGTTCTCCCATTTTCTGAATTATGACTTTTTGTTCTTAGTTTCTTTACAGGTGGTCAGGACTTCTAGTAATAAACATCTTCAATTTAGTCAGTGATGGTGACTGCTGCATGATGAGGTAATGTTTCCCTTTGTGGATAAAAAAGATCAGACTATGTTCTTGTATTTCAGCAGGTCTTGGTGTGAAGAAGGGGAGGTTTTCCTCTGTGGCTGACTGGAGCATTGCTTTGTCTCTTTCGGATTTTTGCTTGAGGGAAGAAAGGAAAGATCTGGTCTACCCGGAGAAGTGAGAATAGATTTTCTTCTCTTAAGATAAACTTGACAAATCAGTGTTAACTACTTTGTGCATAACATTTCAGTCAATGCATAAGAAAACAGATGAAAAAAATAAATAGGGTTTTTCTCCCTTGCAAACTCTAGGTTTCTGGGCCAGATGAAAGCAAACGACCAGTGTTTGTGCCCTCCTAAGAAGAATGAGGGCAGGAGGAGTCCTGAATGGGTCAGCACTGCCATCTCTTTCCAGGCTTTTTGGTGTTGTAAGCATGGTGGGTTATGAAAGCAAACAGGAAATTGTAGATCTGTATAGGAAGCAATATTATTTATTCCGTAGAGGGTGTCTGTTGTACTACATTATGCGGCTGCATGCGTTACTGCCATAAGATATTGACAGGAAATCCCTTAATGAGAAAATGATTTTTATCACCTCTTCATCATTAACTATTTCATAACCCTGCATTTTTTGACAGCTTTATGTGGTGAGCCAGTTAAGCTCAGAGGGATGGACAGCAGGACTTGTGCCACAGCAGAGACGTGTACCACAGTCCTGGATAACGAATGGAGAAACCTGTCCCCTGCCCCAACACTGGCTTGCCCCATGGCAGCCACAGACCCTGTTTCATGGCAGGAATGGGCTATCAGCAGGCTGGCCCCAACCTGTGATGAAGGAGAAGGACGGAAGGCTGAAAGACATTGGTGAGAAAGGCTGCGAGGACCCTGGTCCACAGCGAGTGGACCCGTGGCATGGGCATCCTGTACCTGGGCTGCTGGGTGCACTGGGTTCACTATGCTCACCTCAGCAGTGCTTTGGCTGCCTGGCTCACCCACATGCAGTAGGTACAGCTGAGAAGACCTTCAGCTGTCCATTTCAGAACTACAGGGGATTGCAGATTCTGTTTGGTGGCGTAATTTAGGGTTTCAAATACTACCTGGAGCCTACTGCAAGGCAATTTTAACCTTCAAGTCTTACACGTGCTGTTTTTGCTTTCATCAACATTAGAGTCCATCTTTCTGCTCATTCCTCTGCCCAGTAACTGTCACCATTTTAATTTATATCAACAAAAAGTCACAATTCCACCTTTTACGCGTGTCTGCAATAATGACTTTGTTTCCAGAGCTGCTGGGCTTCAGTACTTCAGTGCCTCTGTATACCAGGCTGTTTTTCTGTGCCCATGCATAGACGCTGGACTCTAGCTTTACATGTCCAACCTTTGAAACTCTGGTGAAATTGAGTATCAACACACCACCACAAACAGTCTCCCATTCTGGGGAAAGCTCCAGGGAGCCGAGTGCCAAAATGTCATCAACCACTTAAAGGGAAAGTCTGAGTTGATGACCCTGCTGCTGGTGGAGTTTCCTTCTGTCCCGGATATAAACACGCTGTCCTAGTTGGAGTTATGAGTTATTTTTAGCTATGACAAAAGAGCATCTGAAAAGCCAGTTCTGTTGCTCTTGGAAAATACCAGATCAGTCCAAGTGCCAAATATGCTGGGGAAAAAGCATTCCTGGAGAGGGCTCGCCCCGGACAGTCTGCATGAACTCTTCATGGCTTCTGCTCCCCTTTTTCCCACACACAGGCAGGCACGCTCACACGCACACACAGACAGAGCAGCTGGAACTACACAGGAGAGTAGTGAACCATGCTCAGTGTATCTTTGTTCAAGAACAAATTCAAAGTATGTCCAGCAAGTTCATTCACCTAATTGAATCTAAGCTTCTTTGCCAAGCGGTGTTACTGCTTTGTTTGGTCATGAGCAGGAGGTTTTATTTACATGGTAAGAAAATATTAATAGAGCCCTTGTTTTTCTGTTTTCTAAAATAGCTATGGTCACCTAACTTCCATACGTGGCTGAATAGATGATCTGAATGTGGCCTTTCCTTAAGCAAAACTTACTGGGAGTTGTCACTAACATAAGAAAGGTTGTGTATGGGAGGGGACGGACACATTGCAGGCATCAGAATAATCCTTTGGAGAAGGCAGCTTTCAGGTGATTCTGGGAGAGGGACAAGTGATGGACAGAGCAGAGAAAACAAGTTCCACAGCAGCAAAAGACTTCTCCCCAGCAGAACGCAGTGGGGGACTACTTAACACAGATGCTGCTGCAGCCTGGATGCTGTGGGACAGCGTGGATGCAGTGGAAAGCGTGGATACTATGGAACAGTGTGGATGGTGTGGAACAACGTGGATGCTGTAGAGCAGTGTGGATGCCGAGGAGCAGTGTGAATGCCATGGAGCAGTGCGGATGCTGAGGAGTGGTGTGGATGCCGAGGAGCAGTGTGGATACCGAGGAGCAGTGTGGATGCCGTGGAGCCGGCTGGGACGTTCCCGCTCCCCAGGTAAGCATGGCCCACAGGGAAGCTACTCCTAGCGCGACCGTCCGTGGAGGGGGACTCCCGCGGGGGCACGGAGGAGACCGTGGCACCAGGGCAGCCTTGCACCTTCCTCCC
>NW_009918746.1:0-341 GCF_000696875.1 Nestor notabilis
GGAAGTCAGTGCTATAGGGTACCTGCAGCCTTGCCACAGGTCCAGCTCAGCCTACAGTGAAATCCTGACTGTCATCTCCCACCTACTGACCTTTCTGAAACTCTTCTTTTGCTTCCCTATCCAAGCCACAGCATGGCTTTTGTGGCACTATCCTGGGTTCAGTCTTGGTAGAAATGGAGATGCTGAACATGAACTGTTTAGGATTGGGAAGGAGAAGTGCTAGGTCCTTCAGAGAGGAAGTGACAGAGGATAGCAATTATTAATATAAGCAGTTTTCACTTTATACAGATAAAATCACTCACTTGCTCTACCGAATTAAAAAAGCCATGTCAAATCTGAAA
>NW_009918746.1:360-23735 GCF_000696875.1 Nestor notabilis
TCCAGTGATTTCTGGAAGAAAAGCAAATCAACCTAGAGAAATTGTCACAGGTTACCCTTCTGTCATTTTCTGCTGATCACCACATTGCTCATCAGATTAGATGTCCAAACTCAGCACAATATAAATTCAATTACGTAGCAATACCTAGTTTGATCCCCACAAAATACTTCTGAGAAGAATGTGTGAATCTAAAATAATCTGTGAAAGAAATGGGTGGGGAGTGGTGGAGGAGAGAAAATGAGAATAAGTATTTTTACTCCATCTTTAATAAAAGAACATTCACCAGACTTAGAGACGGGGAGATACCATGATCTTTCAGTGAAAAAAAACATGAGAAAAGGAAGCTTTCAAAGCAGCCTGACAGCTGTTCTCCAGTGCACACTCAAGCAGTGTGCCCCGATAGGTAATAGCTGTTTGCATGCTATTACTGATTAACCCATACAATATTTCAGATGACATTTGCTCAGCTGAGGTGATTTTGGAGAAAATAATAATGAGAATGAACAAAGCTAAAGAAATACAGAAGTAGTAGGTTAAAAGTCTTACTTCACATAAAAGTGCTTCTATCTACTTTTTTTAATCTTTTTTTTTTTTTCTCTCTCCCCCCCCCCCCCCCTATTTTCTATGTTACAGAATTGGCAGCATATGACATTTAGGCAATAATTAATTTTTCAACTAAGTCCAGCAGGTTTTGGTTACCCAGTTATCCATGCCTAAATTGATGCAATGCAGATGTAGCAGTCAGTCCCTTTAATACCTACTTCATTAACAATAAGCTCTTCAGTGTGAAAGTAAAGGATTCCTCCCCCACATAACTATCTAATAAACTATCAAGGATTTTCAGAGCTTTCATATGAACGTGGAAATACTATCAGATGTGCTAGGCATGACTTCTTTTCTTGCTACAGTTCTTTTATATATGAGCATAAGGGTACAAGGCATCATCAGTTTAATGAAAGACAGGAAGAAACTATTCTATATCAAAGAGTAGTAAGGGGAAAACAAACAAAGTAAGTACATATGGAAATCAAGAGCAGTCATGGCAAATTTTTTCTGCTCACAATAGCCAGAAGTACCCTACTTTCTTACATTCCCAAAAAACCCAAGAACAACAAAAAGACCTAGAGGATTGCCTCATTAAAAATACTGCTTCTCTTGCTTTCCAGCTATTTTATTTTTACCTTTTAACAATTTGATAATGCAAGACCATTGCACTTACACTACAACTAATCTTGTAGGACAGAACTATTTAAATCTGCTTAGACTTCCATTCTTTTTATAGCTAACTGGTCGAATGATATAAAGACAAAACTGGACATGATTTAAAAAAGTGAAGAGTTGAGTATGTATGGAGGTAAGCAGTCTGCCTATGGAAAGTTCACAGAGAGGGTATCACCATCCTTCAGCACATAACTAAGAGGTCCTCTCTTCCTTTTACTCCTACACATAGAAATAAGAATACAAATAAAATAAGGTGGGCCTGTTCCTGTAACTACAGGTACCTATTACTGGATATAGGGTTATCAAATAAACTGAGAAAGGACAGTTTTGGTGGTTGGAATGGGAAAAAACAACTAATGGTTTAAGTTCACCAGGACTTTCAGTGACTATTTGAAATGAAGCACTACAAAGCTTATTATAGTATTTCGGAAATATGTCACCTTTAGTAAAGCTACATTGTTAAGAGTCACATGTTTATGGGAAAAAAAATTAAAAAGAAAGTGTCATTCCTACGCTGCATGGATGCCTTCAGAAGGAGACTTGTTCCTATGCAGAGATGCAGCTGAGTATCTGTCCCTAAGACCTATACAATGATCTCCTTTCAAAGATTCTAATCTCTAACAGAGTTTTTAAAAATAACATGCATGCAAAGGAGAAGGGAACGCATAAGGCGCATAAGGCACATAAGGTGACGAAAGTGCTCAAAGTGATGACAGGCTGACAGACCACAACATCTATCTTCACCTTGCGGGACGTGTGAAGAGATATTAAGAATGTGTACACTCAATATGGTTTTGGAGCTGATCTCTCTACAGATGTCATGCTCAATTGCAGCAGGTACTTATTTATATATATTAGTGGTAAGGCACTGCAATGAGCAAGCACAGTGCAAGTTACTAGGCCTGTATTGTGCTATCTATTTTTGTTACCCTATGCAGTTTTAGAAATGGTGAATGCTGTCTGTGACAAACCAGCTGGACAGACATGGGCAGAGCCCAATTTAGTGAGAGTGTCACAAACTGCAAATGAAAGAAAAGTCTTCCTTCCGTTCATTAAAAGAAGAGGCTGGAAGTTCTGCTAAATGTAGGGTTACCAAATTTAGTAACTTCACTCGATTAAGAGTACAGGTAACTTAATCAGCCAACCCTAGATGTCCTATGACAATGTTACAATCCCATCTCCTTTTACTTGTGAATAATAACATTTGACAAAATGATAAAAATTACAGAGCATTTCAGAAAATGTGTTCATATCAAGTTCAACCTATTTTTTTAATGAGAAGAATGGAACTGAAAGGAAAAGAAAAGCAGCAGTGTAATATACTTGCAAACGACGTAATAGTAACATTTTTGATGGTTGCTTTCACTGTGCTGAGACATTCAGATAAGAAGTCCTATTGGCAATGTGTGATCATTTCCATTTTACTATCCACAGATAATAAAATACAGAAATAGAGCATAACATTAAGGTGTATTTACATACTGGGGAATACGTCAAACTCAAATTAAAGCATAAAGACACAGGTGGACCCTTGACATTGAAATACTGCACTGAAAACCCAGTATCAAATGTTCAAGAATGGTTACAGTATGGTTAGTAAATGGAACAAATCCAAAGCAACTGTAAAAACATGTCAGAAGATACATACTTCCATGCACACAGATTATACAAGAATCCTTTTTAAGCAACTGAACTATAAAATGCTAAACGCATTAACCACTGGCACTAAATTCCAGCTTCCCACTATTACTTCTTAATCCAAATAACATCAAAATACATTCATTCTAGGGACAGTGAACTGAACGTATATATATTTGTTTACACTAATAAGTACTTTTTCTTTATTTTTGTAATACATAATTTTGTAATATTTTTGAGAAAAAACTTTAAAATCTGTAATTACAGTACTCGGTGTGACTTCATGAGAATGGGTATATTGTCTTCTTCCTTTCTTCCTTCCTTTCCCCACCCTTAAGCTAATGCTGAAGTTCTCAGATACACACCTGATTTCTTCTTGTGCCAATGGAATTTCAGGGTCTTTGTATTATTAATAACAACAAAAAAATACATATACAGTGATAAAAAAGGGATTTGCTAGATGAGGTTTGCAGAGACAACACCTTAGTTCGATCCTCAGTGGTATGGATGCCTGCCCTGCAGAGCGTATCTTGGCTTTCAGTTCTTTCACACAGTCTCTTAACGCCTGAGCATCACTATGTAGCAGTTGGTAGGATTGAAGAAATCTAGTTATTTCAAACTGCCAAAAGCACTGATTTAAAAAATTTGAACAGTGGGGTTATGTTTTGCTTCACCTGGATCAAGAATTAATTTAAAATTAGTTCATCGAGTCCTTTGATTTCTGTGAATAGTGATAAAAATCAGTAATTGAGCCTTACAGATTTACTCTTAGGATTATTCTTTTAATATAAGTGAATGCAATGCAAATTTAATGGTTGCTTAATGTCAAGGTCAGCTAATATTGTGCACTCTAAAAACATACTGAAACCTAAGCTTCACGGAGACCGACAGGGTAGGAGAAGGAAGAATGTCCTCACTTTAAATACTCAGTGGATATGCACAGCATAGTCATTCTAAAGGGCGCCAAGCTTTCCTTCCCTTACCTACCCGTTCAGTAACATTAAACTGAACTTATCGATAGCCCGTATCATAGTTGAACAGCTCATACTTTCATTAGCAAGTATTAATACTTGCACCCCTTCATGAATGATCTGTGTTCCAGAGAGACTCTGCTGGAGTTGTCTCTGCTTGATTTGGTAGTTTCTTTGCTTGTTTTAAAGAACATAACGAATGGTTTAGAGGGGTAATATTTTTTAGTTTAAAAGTCTGGGTGATTTCAGGCACTTAGTGAAAATGTAAAGATCTAAGAAGGTCCACTGAAAAGCAATAGCCACTTCAGACCCTGTTACACCCTACATATGAAAAAGTAAAATAAACAATCTTCTGACCAGTATGGAATCGAAAGAAATAAAGCAAAAAAAAAAAAAAAAAAAAAAACACGAAAATTACAGACAAAAATAACCCCTCCCATTCCCAGGAAAAACCCACCTAAAAGACTTGGCTGACATCAGGCAGCAAGAGAGCATTTCCTTTGCAGACTGCATAAACCACAATGGAACATAAAAGAAACTTGTCTGTAATATATTCCCTACAGCTCACCAGCAGACCCAACATTAAGGTACCAGTAAATGACCAACCTAATGATTTTGCATGGTTGCAGCATAACATCTACAGGATGTTGACAATACTGCACTATTTTTCTTTAGTCACACTACTGAGTTGTTCTTCAGGCTCAGAATAGAAAACGTTACAGATATTGAACAAGGTTCAACAGAGGTTTTAAATCCCATCATGCCACGATGAATTCCATGGTCTGTGGCATTGCTTTATAATCCAGCTCAGAGGGGAATAAATCCCTGGTCAGGACATCATAAATATCACAGTTAAAGAAAATGGGCTTTAAAATTCTGTACTAACGTTAGCACTGGTATTAACCACACTCCTAACTTTAGACTATGCTCTGCAGCCTTCAGCTGATCTGTGTCTTACGTCAAAGGAATTCCCATCTAACATACAACAAAGCAACCATGGGTCAGAGTGGCAAATCTGAGACTTCAACTCCAGCCATCTTCCTTCTCCCTGTGATAATCCGCAGGTGAACCACAATTCTGCTCTGTGCTGAAAACTAACAGCAGCAATGTCCTGAGGTGACAGCTGTCAATAGCTAAGCTCTCACCACAGCAGACACCAGCGTTAATTAACAGCTCTTCTTTGGACTGTTGATGTATTGAAGTTCAACACTCATGGCTAGCTTGTTAACAGTTATGAAGCCTCAAACTGGTAACAGAAGATTCATTGCAAGGGTGATGAATAAGTTTAAGTCACATATTAGCTTTTTCTTGCCTCATTCCTCTCCTTTTTGATAAAGCAGAACTTTTTTGTAAATTGGCATGCCTTATCGTATACATTTTATCCACTTTAAATTCATATTTATTGCAGATGTTTTATAGCAATGGTATTTCAGGAATTATGCAGCAGCTTCACCTCAAGACTACACAATTAAGTACAAAATACCATTTTTTCAATAACACAGCAGGGGAAACATCTGAAATTGCTGTAAACAATTTGGCTGACAGGGTTTTTTTCTATTGAAAAGCCTGATCTGAAAAAGTTTCAAGCCACTCCACCTATGAGAGAGGTACTGATGATGTTTAACACTGCAGACTCACAATATGAGATATTTATTAGACAAGTGAACAGATACATGTGGCAGCTGTGATCTGCTGAAGGACAGGAAAGAACAGGACCCAGAAGATCTACTGAGGGAGCCCTTTTCTAGTGCTCAACAATGCTCTCTCCTAAACTGCCTGGATAATAGCACTAATAGTCTCTACTCCACCAGGGATTAACAGCTCATTCCAAGCAGATTTCCAAAGCACATGCTTATGTCCACACTGGCAGCTTGCATTCAGGAAAAAATGCTTTTAGCTTTGAAAAGGTAGTCAAGTTGGACATCAAATACTGTATTAATTATCTGATCAGTGAGTGAATAAGACAGTTTTCATCTGCAGTTTTGCTGCTGTGGTCAGCAAAAAGCTTTCAATTATTTGACCTGTTGCAAACAAATAGTCAATGTCTACTTATTTTTCCCCAGAACTATGATAGTTTTAATTAAAATTTATGCTATTGTTCCAAGAACTATGTACTCTGACTTGCAGTAGTATCTAACCTAGCAGTGGCTGTGATTGCATGAGACAGAGCAGATGAGGAAAAGGGGAGGTGGGAATAGGGGGCTAGGTGTTACTGCATTTTTGCATTATTAAGAATTAATCAGGCAGTTTTAAAAGGGGGAAGTGAAAAAGGAGCAGGGGGATGTGGGTGGAGAGGGAGAGAGAAACCTAAGATGTAGGCAACAATGAAAGCCCACTCCTACACAGAAATATAACAATGCAAACAAACAGGAGTCTTCAGAAGGGAAGTATAATATAGGCAGCAGTGAAAGAGCTATATAAAAGGTAAATATACAAGTGTCAGATAATAGAATGGCAATTAGCCAACAGTTTAGAGACAAAACTCTCACATCAAAAGGAAAAGGATTTAAAAAACATATATTATCTTGCTTCTCAGCCCTCTTGCAACCAGGGCATTGACCCTGCAACAAGATCCTGATAGCTGGATACAGCTCAGTGGGGCTGTTTACATCTCACGGCTAAGCAGAGCTGGGGTCCGAGCTAATAAATTATACAAGCGAGAGAAACTGTGTTATACGCTGGGGCTAGCTTAGACCCATGAGGAATTCAGAGCAAATATGATCAAGACGACTGCGTTCCTCATGGGAGGAGGCTGACAATGCAACTCTGCAACTGTATTTCACATCCAATCCTATTTCCCATTTTAGAAATAGCAGGCAGTTAAGGACCACCACGTTACTAAGCAAGCAGTCTGAAGGGGCACAGGAAAATTTTAACTTTGTCGTTTTCTGATTTTGACTGCCAAATCATAATGCTTAAATGCTCCCTCACCATAAGGATATACATTTTTTTAGTATGATGATGATACTGATAACCATTATGAAAAATTACATCTCAAAAGCCTGGAGCAACACACTAGATTTCAAGATCATTTCATGCTTAGAAGTTGTTTAACAAAATGCAAAGTGGTCTTGAAAGCATTGTAACTAAATTTTTGCTGGCATTTATCAAGATAAGCACTTTATTTTTTAATGTATAATCAAAGCACAGAAAGGAAAGATGAAAACATTCATAAAGCAAATCCTCACGGATGAACACCAACTCACATTAGGTTCTTTGGGATCATAAGACAACTGACAGACTGTGCTCTTATTTTTGTATTTTACTCATTGGCTCAAATTCAGACTACCTCCCTGTCAAGGTTCTTGCAGGTAATTAGCAGTAAGGAAATAATGGCCTTCAAAGTCGGTGTTTATTATTCTTTTATTCCAACTAAACATAGTACTTGGCAAAACCAGAGGACTCTCTCTGTTCCTTCCAGCACTTTTTCCTCCTTCCTGTCCCCTTCTCTCCCTCCAAAACCAGACTCTCTGAAGTCAGTGGACCCATTAAATAAATCACAGCAAGCCTCCATGCAGTATTTCCCTTCTGAAGAATTTCATTTGCCCTGCCTGCTTAGCTGGAGAGGTGGCTTTTTGTCTCTCACTGCAGATTCCACAGTGCTGCTTGGTTTTGTGAAGCTGAAGTCCCCATTCCCTCTAAGCAATGTTGCTGCCATTTACTGTCATTCTCTGATAAACCGGGTGACTTGTCAACATGTATTCCAGCATCCCCCAACCTCCAACCCAGAGTGTTTATGTACACTTCCATGGATCTACTTCCCATGAATTAAAGAGTTAATCCGAAAAACCTTTACTAATCTGTAATTTCAATTAATGTGAAGGCTGCTAACAGAAACAGAAGAGTACAGATGTTGAATTTTAAATCTATGTAGGAGCAACACACGATATGGAAGAATGGTAAAGAGATTTCAATGGGCTTTTCATGTACAAGGCCCTGAGGTAATACAATAATGTATTGTTTCCATTTCCAAAGGATGTAACTTTCTTAAAAAAAAGCAGAAGGGAGGAGATGTTCCTTATAAAAAGGGAGGGTTGCATACCTTATCTGCCTTCCTATGACACTGCTGACATCAACAGTGAAGGCATGACTACAGTGCTAATGTTTTGGTATGTTGTTGGGGTTTTTTTTTCTTCTCCATTAGTTTTATAAGTTTGGCTAGGATTTACATGAAAGGTTGTTGATCACCTAAGGCAAATAGCACGATCAAATAGATTAAATTAAAAGCAACCAGCCTCAACAAGCAAGACACAGAAGGCGGATTCTATGAATGACATACTCACTGCTCTACCTGCAGACTGTAAATCATCACAGGCTCACTTGACAGTGCCAGACATAGGCAGATCAGCACTAAAACATAGTGAGTCCAAACACTGGGGTTTTTTTCCGAACAATTAGCCTCTTGGAAGTGAAGAGTGAGGGTGTTTTTTGCACGATTCCCCCCACCCCCATCCCCCTCTTTCATATTCAAACACTTGGGGCAAGGCAATTTGACACTGGTTTCTGTAACAAACCTGGTCAGGCAGGATTTCTCACACACCCTGCACAAAAGGCTAACCTCTCACAAAGTACTTACTGGAGATTTACGTCAAGGTTGAGTGAACTGCAGCCAGGGAACTGAGCTCAAAACACTGTGTGAAAGGCTCTGGTGCTAATCACTAAACCAGTGGGTTCCCTGGAGAGGAATTGGGGAGAGGGGCAAACAACAAACATAAAATATTCCGCTACATTATTACCAGAGGGGGAAAAGTGAATCACTTGTAACTGAAAATTTCCTCAAATTACCAAAATATTGAAATAATCATACTAAATTCAAAAAAACAAAACAAAAATCAGCTTCACTATTCAAATGAAGGTACGGTAGTTACCGCAAAGTCTGATTTCCTAATTGCCTTTTATTTTTTACTTTTATTCCACATTTCCATTATATAATAAGGGATGACTAGGTGATGTTGTAACTCAGACACTGATCTTAGTTGTTGCTGCTGGAGATAGCTTCCAGAGAGAATCCAAGGTTGGATTTATATGCAACATTCAGAGATGAATTCTATTAGATAAGCAACCAGAGTAAAGTGACTGACAAGTACTGATAGACCTTGTCCAGGCTACAATAGCAGGACCTTGTTAGAACATACGAACTAACTTGTTCTGTCTATGCAGCATAGACAAGCCATGCTGTTGTGTCTAAGTATAAATTAATGCATTAAGAGTTTACAGTACATATTGCCTTGTGTTCACTTCATTTGAAAAACTAGCTAACCTTTTCCATCACTGTATCTTTACAGCCTAGGTTCAATGTGTTTTTTCAGCTGAAATTAATTCCAAGGGGAACTCAGGTGTTCCCCAGACCTGCTCATTGATCATCATTTGTCCAAAAGCAAGTTCATACTCATCTGAAAGCCCCTTCTTCTCATCTAAATAGTGTAAGACATTTAGATACTCCTTAGCAAAATAGGCTAAGAAGGAATAATCTAAACATCAAGTAGTCTTTTAATTTTTATTCTGCAAGGTCCTACAGTAAAGCTATACTGAGATGCACACAATACAATTTTTGCAAGCTATACACAGGCCACGTTCCCTCTGGAGGGTCACAGCAGCCAGACCTGTCTGACCCAGCAGAGCCCTGTTGTTCCCTCTGCAGGTTTGCAAGGGATAGGAAGGTAAATTCTATTATTTCCTTCACTGTGATACACTGTTGCACTACACTTGACCTACTATTTGTTTTGCAAATATTTTAACATGTTGTTTAATTTGCCATTATTTCATAAAACAGCACGTTTATTTATGAGACACTGTATATGCATTAACTGATACAGCTGCTTGAGTAACTTTATTCCACCTGATCTATCCCCACACCACAATACAGAGGGAGGCAACAAGCAGCTGCATAGCACTTTTCCAGTTAACTGTAAACTTCGGGAGGGAACAGTAACTACTCACTGAGGTAAGTATTAGCCACCACTGTTAAAAGTAAATGAATAAATAAATACATGACTAAGTAAATAAATAAATAAATAAATAATAAAAAACAAAGAACATCATACATAATCATGTATTATTTAAGAAATCAAAGTTACCATTTTGTAACTGCTATTATAAAGATGGAAATGTTAAGAAAGACTTTCTTCATATTGCTGCAAGAATCCCAGCTGCTGAGCATTTACTGCTGCCCTGTAAAATTGGGGTGGAGAAATTCCCTGCTGCAATAAAAATGTCCGTTAACGCATAAACAAGAGACACATCAGTTGCTTTAAAGAAAACAAAAGGGGATACCATTAGGACAGACCTTCATCCTTAGTGTGTCTGAAGGGCCTAAGACACACTTTGCTGCCTAAATATAATCAGCAGCATTACCACACTAGTAGCCTTAACAAATTTTTGTGAAACAGTATTTGTTACTTGTGTTGGGAAACACAAAGGAACAAGTTGCAAGGGAAAGTATTACAGATTGTTCAGTGGTGAAGAGATTAAATCAACTTTTCAAAAGCTGTCAATCATGCAATTCAACAATAAAATGATCTTGAAATATCAAAAAAAAAAAACATCTGAGCATATCTGGAAAATTCAACATGATGAACTGTCTTATTGGATATCGTTATCATTTTCAATGTGACTAAGTAAGTCCTTTGCTGTACGATGAGGGTTCTTTACTTGTTTGGGGGATTTTGTTTTATGGACTTATGACTATGAACCAGTCCTTAACACCTCTACTCTCCACGCACAGGTCTGCATGCACAGCATGGCACAGCAGCCATCACAGTATCCTTGACAGTTTTCCTTTGCAAAAACCCTGTCTGTTTGCCTGGTGCAGAATGAAGACAAAGCACTTCTCTTGTAAGCACCTCAAAATACAGGTGGTTTAGATGGTTTTGCTTGCTTTGTCTTTGAATGACTGGTGCTTGGAGGCTGGATAAGCTTAGGATATATTTGAACAGAAAGAAGTTTAGAAAGGTGCTACCCACTTGTAACAGAAGATTTAGAAAAGACTCTGTAATGGACATTATGGGCTGGCTTCTTATTCTTCTTGGATAATCTTCAGGCAAGCTTTGGCATTCTGTAGAACTGCTTCACTTAAAAACACTTCATTGTACTAGCATACCGGAGTGTGAAATCATCTAGAGCAATATGGACTTGCATATTTGAATTTACTCACCTGCTTTTTGCCTGTAGGATTCTATACACTAGAATTCCCCAAATGCAACACTCTTAGATTAATCTAAGACATCAATATAGTTTAGTAAATCAGTGAAATGCCTTTAAAATTCAAATACACTGTTCAATGCCCAATCCAGATGCTTCCTTTCTTGCTTATTCTAAGCATGTATGATTTGCACAGCGTTTGTGTACAAGAGAATGACTTTCATATGTACACAAGGGAAAAGTCGTTTGAGTAGCAACACTGCACACTTTACTCCCACGAAATATGCTATGCCGTGGCCTTTTAATGCAGCTCCATTCATATAACCTGTTAGACTCATTGAAGTACCTGACCCAGGAAGGTCATTCTTATGAATGATAGTGAAAAACACATGATAAACTGGGTTTCAGTTTTTAAACTTCGTGTAATGGTGTTTCATTTCTTGATTTCCCAATCGCTGCTTTAAATGAACAAATAACCAAGAACCTTAAGTCAGAGTTTGCATTTCTGGATTTAAACCGCTAATATATAAAGAGTAGCAAATCACTGTTAACCACTCAAGGCCTCCAGTAACTTAAAATGGACATCAGCAGATTATTTACTGCATTTTGAAATGGATTTTACAGATTCAGAAGGAGCAAAGGCAGGTACACTAAGAATGAGAGTTATAAAGAAATAAAGCACTAAAACCTTGTCTGAATGCAAAAAAAATCTGTAAGAAAACTAAAACTATTAATAAATAAAACTATAATCATTCCATGAGATAATGTTTCAAGCTTTAGCTAAACCTCCCCCTTTCCTACTTGACTAAGGCCTATTAGTATTTCCCATTAACCGACAAATTACATTTTGGAGACAGAAGAGCCATTAACTGCAGATATGCCGAAGTTTTGCTTCTTACCTGCAGTGGTAAGGCTGCCATTCTGACAAAGCAGAAGCAGGCACTCTTTTTATCACCTCCTGTAATTGCTGTGTAGTGGCGTATGTGTCTAGGCTTCTTTCGCAGTTATTGGAGACAAAGCCAATACAATGAAGGGCCAAAAATTGTACAGTTCCCTGACTATGTTGTGGTTTAAGCTGAGCCAGTAACTCAGAACCACGCAGCCGCTCGCTCACTCCCCCCCTTCTTCCTCCCCCCGCTCCCGGAGGGATGGGGAGGAGAATCGAAAGAATGTAACTCCCACGGGTTGAGATAAGAACAGTCCAGTAACTAAGGTATAATACAAACCACTACTGCTACCACCAATAATAACGATACGGGAAATAACAAGGGGAGAGGATACAATTGCTCCCCCCCCGCTGACCGATACCCAGCCCGACCCGAGCAGCGATCTGGGCCTTCCGGGTAACTCCCCCCAGTTTATATACTGGGCATGACGTGCTGTGGTATGGAATACCCCTTTGGCCAGTTTAGGTCAGGTGTCCTGTCTCTGCTTCCTCCCAGCTTTCCCTCCTCCTTGGCAGAGCAGGAGACTGAGAAAGTCCTTGATCGGACTCAACATTACTTAGCAACAAATAAAAACATCAGGGTGTTATCAGCGTGTTCCCAGACTAAAGTCGAAAACACAGCACTGCACCAGCTACTAAGAAGGAGAAAAATAACTGCTGCAGCTGAACCCAGGACAGAGTATATAGAAATACTTTTTCAGATGAGGTAACTCACTTTTTGTACTTCGTAACTGTGATGTTTAAATTTGCATTGGCTCCAAGAATCCTAGACAGATAACTTAGGCACAGACACTTGCATCATGATTAGATGAGACAAGTCCTGCACTGAAAGTCCATAGGATGGGGTAACTTCAGAGAGGAGGTTTTTTTTCCCTAAGGTCTAGGTATCATTTCCTAGAACAGGACTGCCAGTCAAAGCTAAAATTCGCATCCATTCAACTGAAATCTGGTCCAGGTCAAATGCGGAAATAAAATAATATGGGGTAACAGGCCCAAAGAGAAACCACTGCCTTTTGACGTGGTGACTCTGGAACGACACCATCTTGGGATATCGGAAGAAAGAGAGGGCTTTTCTGCCATATTTCAATGTAAGAGTGATTGAAAATGACATTTAAAGTTAATGCCTTGTTTCAGTTTTAGGGCCACAAATTTATTGTGCCTTTATATTTAGTTAAAATTTTCTATGCCTGAAAGCAAGTTGCTGGATTTTGGAACACTACGACAGATTTCATGTTCTGAACTTGTACCTTTTGAATTCATATTCCAGTTTAAATTTTGATGTATGTCAAACACAAGATGTTAGGCACATTCACTGTAGTTCTCTACATGCTCATAGCCCTGTACTGGCTTTCACCTTCTAACAGAGAACCTGCCATCTGCAGTGAAAGCCCTATCTCCTAAACGCAATTTACAGTTCCCAGGCCATGTTCAGTCAGCTTCCTTAGAGGACTCCATCTGTTCTGAAGCTGTGATACGTTTTTTTTCCTGCTGCTATCATTATACTCTTTTTCCCCACAACTTCATAAACTCTCTTAATGTGTTCTGTCTATCCCTTTTTGTGGTCATGATGCCACATAGCCCTTCAAGTTATCAAATGATGGTAATGTTGGTTAAAAAAAAGACAGATTTCACACAGAAAAATAATACACAGATCATTCATTTTCTTTGCTATCTACAAAACCAAATGAAACAATCAGACATTGGTCTTAAACAATCTAATAATTAATATTTCAACAAAAAACATTAATTCTTTTTTGTCCAGCTTTGCACTGGCACAACTGTCAGCGTATTTCAGACATTTGCGCTTCCACTGTTACTGAGGGAGGGTAACTTGAATCTTTCAAGAGTTCCTCCTAGAAAAGGATGTGAGGCAGGTTGACGTTCTGCACATACTAACGAGAGTGAGATAGCTATGCTGGTCATGGTAGAGTTCCCCAGAAAATCCCAACAGAGGACAAAAGGCAGACATTCTAAGTTTCCCTTTGGAGATATCATTTAATGTTGGCAGCAAACATTCATATCTAAAAGTCTCTATTAAAAAAAAATGGTATCGAGTGGTAAAATAGATGCTGTTCTTCAAATCAGTAAGTTTGCATTTATCATTTTGATGATACAGATTTATAAAGCATATTTATCGTTTTTGTCCATTACTTCAACAGAAAGAAGAAATGGTAGGCCAAAATGTTTGACAACTCATTGCCAGCTATTGAAAACAACTCTCATTTTACAACTGTGACAGGACTAGAAACTAGCTGAAGTGCTTTTGACAATAGCAAGATAATGAATACAGTTCCATTTCAAAAAAAACCCTAAGGAAAACCCATACTTTTTGATAATTCTCTCCTGGACACTATCAGTCCTTTGAAAATTTGGCTGACCTCCAGATGGAGCCTTCCTGGTTTAATAGGAGTAACAGAGCAATAGCAGCAGCACAAGTGCAATTCAGTGGAGGCATTAGTAGGCATTATCCAAAAAACATGATACATGTAATGTCTGTTGAGACATTGGAATAACTTGTGTTGAGTGGGTGGATGTAAATTCTAAAGACCACCTGAATACATCAATGGCACTCTACAACCTGCAAGTAGGCCAGAAAACCAGTAGCATTTTTCTCTATGTAAAAATGGCTTTTACATCTACAGAAGTATCACAGCAACTCCACCTGAGAGCTATGACTTCTTCACATTTTAAAATCTTCAAAAATAAACTGTATTTTCTCTCCAGGATTCATTTAAACAATGCTGCACAGGATGATCAAAGGTAAGGCTATAGTGGAGAAAGCACAAACCTCTCAAATTTCCTTCCTGTTGTTGCTAAGATTCTGTTAGCTGCATCAGTGTCTCTATAGCCTCTCTCATACTAATACAGTGTGTGCTCTATATATATACAAGGGAGTTTTATATAACGTATGGGTTTATTCTGGGATTATACAGAGCTGGGAATACCATACTCTCATGCCCCTGTACAGTACAAAGAGAAACCTCAAGACCAAGAGGAATTGGTCAGGCTGAAATATCTTTTGATATTTGAACCACGACACTCACATTTCACAAAGGGCAAATACAACTGTTAAGTTTTTCTTTCCCCATCTAGAGAGATATCATAAATATATCTGAGAAGGCACAGACTAATCTCTTACGTACACCCTTGATTCAGTCCGTCCCCTCTCTTCTTTGACACTGTCTATAGACTTCTTAGTAATTTCACTAAGTTTACATTTTTTCTTGCTTATATCCAACAAACCACAGTTACATGGCAGGGAGATGAAAGGTTGAGCAAGATTCTCAGGGCTCATGAGTAAAGTCCCTAACAAGGCACAGCTGATCTACAGACAGACAGACAAAGATATCAACCATGTGTTGAAAATAAACAGTTGCAGTCAATTCTCTAGCGCTGGGGAAAGGGGAATACCATGCTGGCAATGTTGGAGCAGTGAGAACAATGCTGCCACTTCTGTCGACCTGTGTTAGTCCGGTCATGGGAGTATATTGTTTGTGCAGTCCTGACTCTCATGTCTATCTGCTGTCCTCACCATCTTGACCTGACATGAATGGTTTTGAAATCATTTGTTCATGTCAGAATTGCGGTAGTATCATAGTAAGGCAATTTGATCTGCAAAAGAACTGTGTATCTGCTCTGATAGACAAGGGATAAGCGTATACTACACATATGACATTTTAGGTACTTTTTATAAACTTTTCTGCTTCTGAACTGCCTCATATCCAATGTTCCCAAAGCAATTTGCTAATATTCATAAATCTCAATGCACTTTGAAAGCTACTATATAATAAAAGTATGCATCAATAGAAGCACAAAAGAAATTTGCCCAGATCATACAGCCTGTCTAAGAGAAGGGAGAAGGGGTCTACCTCCTCCTACCCTATCACTCATGTCCTCATCTCCTTCTGAGGCAGTTTATCAAGCTACATAATGGACTTAAAAACATTAACCTGTGAAGAACCATTTAATATACTGAGGCGATTATGCCCATCAGAACAGCAAGTTTACCAGTTTCTGGTACCTCCTGGTTATTGCAAAGCAGTATTTTCTTAGCAGTAATTTGGCTCTATTGCTGCAGTCAATATACTCAAATAGAACGCTGTGTAGATCTGCAACAAATGTCCATTAAAATATTGCTACCATTGCAGTAGCTTTCTGAATAGTATAGATTCCAAATGTAAAATGGCAATTAACTGTACATTGTGGAAAACTTGTTATTTATGTAACTGTTTAGCATTTTTCAAATGAAACCATACATAACCACACTCAGAAAAGAGAAGGCTGCATATGTTAATAGGTATCTGCATTGTTTACATACTCTGCAGGTCTCTAAACAAGGAACATCAATTTTCAGGAAAACAAAGATACTTACGAAAGAGAAAACAGTATATTGGAAAAGTAGTAATTTGCCATGTTTCACTTCAAGCACATATATAATTCTTCTGAATGTTCTTTACATCCTACACTAGCAAGTAAACAGTCCAACTGCAGCATACAAAAAGATCAGCTTGCATATTTAAAAGAAAATCAGCAGTTTAGTCACAATTTTTATGAAGACATAACTCATGTTTAAGAACACAGCCCGTTAACATTTTTATCTCTTCAAAATGGATCACTGAAATCAATGAAAAATAAAATATTTGTCAATACAAAAAATAAACAAAGGATAACTAGGGCTGAAATTAGTATCTATTATTATTTAACCAGAGTTTCATGTAATTGGGAACCAATTGAGAATGTAGTTTACTACCTGTGAAAGCAGGATGCCTGTTGAGCAGTTACTGCATTTTGTACTTGCTGTGTCACTCTTAAACAGAGACGCTAGGACAAACATATAAGAAGCATTAACTAAAAGAACAAACACTTAAACTTTCATTATGGATTGATTATTATTATTTCCACATATAACCAGGGCCTATATGCTGAAATAAGAAGTCTATGCAGTTTCAGGAAGCGAATCTTCGACTCTTAAGCCCTGCAGCTTCCCAAAGGCAAGCAGCTGAACAATATACCATGGTGGAGGAATTGCTCCCAACACTATGATGCTGCTCTCCGGGTCAACCTTCCCTGGATGAAAAAGCTATTGCCAGCACAGTTAAGCCTTGGCAAAGATACGGGGGACAAACTCTGGACCTGCACTAATCATTAGGGCTGGTGAGAGAAGACTCTTACAGGGAAAAACCGAGAAAGCTGATTTTCCAAAAAAACCATTTTCCCCTAAGCAGAAAAGTTTTGGCAGTTTGTTTTGTTTGGTTTTATGTTGGAAATTGTATTGTTATTTTCTGGCCTCTATCCTATCTTTCAGGAGGAAAGGGGAAATTTTTACTAAAAGAAAATTAAATTTTAATTAACTCTTGTTAGTAACATTTAAGGTTTTCCTCTTTTCTGAGCAAAGGAATATACTGATTCCTGTTTCACACAGTAAGAACTACAGCTATCTACTATTTCAGATTTCAAGCAAGTGATTTTCTAACTACATTACTTATAGGCTCAAATGATTATGGATATTTTGTAAACAAACAAAAAAATCATAATTATCAGATTGAAAGCAGATGCAGGTCACTGCAATGTAGCACTTTACATAATAATCAATCGAAATGTCAATACAAACAACTAAAGGCACCATATGACATTCCAGTGGAGGGAAGAAAATTTCCTTCATTTTCTACTTAGACGCCTTGCTTCCTTTATCAGCAGATGGGAAGCAAATTACTAGTTCAATCCATATGTCTGTATCTGATAGACAGTGTTCTACAAGTCTGAAATTACTTTGAAACGTTTTGATGTTGGCCAGACTACAGAGGAAAACAGGATAACTTTGTCTATTAATGAAAAGTTGGTTTTGTCATAACAAATACTTCCACAAGCTATTACCCATCCAGACTCATTCAGTCGCTAATGGAATTTGTACCCAAGGACATAATCTGTGTTTAACAGACTAACAATTTGTAGTTTCACCCATTCTGTTGTTCTGCTGTGCTCCAACATGCCTCCTTCCACTAGCTGAGGTTTACTTAGTGGGGCTGATGAAAGCAAGCAAGGCCATGAGAGTATTTTTTGTAGGAAGGGTATCAGATCACTAGGGCCATTTATGTGCATGCTAGTAGGCATTCAAGAGAGAACTTGTCAGAGCAAAGCCCATGCAGACCAGCAACCTGGCTCCAACCATGGCAAAGAGCAGATGCTGAGAAGATTTAGACAATTGCGCTTCATCTCTCCCCATCAGGAAGCCTCCGTTAGTGAAGCAGAAAATGTATATTTTAGGAAAGGCAGTTCAGAAAGCCCAAACAGTTCTTATAACAGACTGAATGGTTTGGTATATTTTCTTTCAAAAGAAAGCTCCAAATTCAGACCATTTCAATGAGTTTTACTATGGAAAACTGAGAGTTCTGCAGAAGATTGATGGGGGAGAGAGCCAAACCAAGCTAAAGAAGACAAGAGAGGTTGCAGTGAAGCTTCCTTGCAACCTGGCTAAGCAAAGAGAGAAGCAGATCTATGCTGATAAAAATAGCAGACAGTAGGGGTTCAGAAGCATCCACAGCCAGGCAGAGCACCACGCACAGCCAGCAGCTCTCCGGGCACTGGGAGCCCTTCACCGTGGACAGCCAGATGGAGGTCCTTTTATATCCCTAGAGGCTACGAAATTTATCTTCTTTGCCAAGGACCTACAGAACCAGCGCAGATAAAATACTTCTCAACTCAGCGGCTTTAAAAATGTTCTTTCCTTACAACAGTGATGTACCTGGGGGACTGGTGCGCAAAATAGCTTACACTTCACTTCTTAAGGAGGCTATCACTAAGAAAGATTCAAATAGCTTTAGCGATGATTAAAGCTTCACCCCAGGCTGTCTGTTCACTCACTGAAATGATACGTTTCAGAAAAGGTTCAGTGTAGAGGTCTACCCCAATGCAGACTCAGGGCACTGAAGCCAAACAAAATTCCTCTTCTGAGATATATGCAGTCGGTTTGAGTAAAACTGAGTCTCGCACGAGGAGTCACTTAGCTGAACATAATACCAAGAAACTGAGGCACCAAATTTAACAGACATCAACTATCCTTCTAATTTTTTTAGAAGTCCCTACATCAAACCTGTTCTGACAGTTGTTATGGATAACCATGGCAAACACCTCTACCCTTCAACCATTTAGTTGGCTATTAGAAGGCAAAGGCAAATTGATTAAGTGATGATTAACTTTACAGTCCTAAAGGCATTAAAAGATCTATTTTTAAATCCACACAGATTTAAAACTTCTGCTAAGCAGAACATAATTTTCTGTAATGGAAAAATCAGTAAAGTAGTAACATACAATTTTGCTTTAAAAATTATTAATATTAGTTCTACAAACCTTTTGGCTAGATAACTACAGAAATTCCATGTTCAGTGGAAAAGCCTTTTCATTCTTAATTTAAAAACAGATATTTTTTAAATTTTATTCTAATTTTTATAACTAATTTAAATTAGTAAACAAAACAGTAAAACACACATATGCACACAAACACATGTAGGTGCCAAGATGTTTAAAAGCCTTGAAGCCTACAAGATTTTAATTGTTTTCCATTACCTCTCCCTACCCCTCAAACCCTGCATAAGGTAGGGTTTATAAGAATTTAAAACAAAAGGAAATATTTAAGTTTCCACCATACCTCAGTCAAATATACATGAATTTCAGTAATATACTAACAGGTATACTGTGCTACTGTCAATGGAGAACCTTACAGATGTTTGTCTTCTTTATCAGCTGCAGGAAGGAATGCCATAATGATCACCATAGCTGAGTCCATTAACTGAATTGTGAAGAGAATGCTTTTCTCAAGAAATAGGCTGACTAAGCTGATTCTGTACAACGCAAACTTTTAAACAGATCTGGAATACATCCACTCGAGTTGGGAGAGGAGCTGCCACGAAATGTCAAAAAAAATATGGAGTATAACTCAGTATTTTCTCTTTTAACTCAAAAACATAACCCCATGAACATTAAAGCAGTTACTATCAGAAATAAAATCATAAATATGTAAAGATATTATTCTCCATATGTCTTATAAAGGGGATAATAGTGGGATATTAAGACTTGCTTTGATTTAAATGCTTTCACCTTGCGGTGTCTGCCTTACAGCCTTTTAGTCATGTACAGACTGGAGTAGCAAGAGCTTTGAAGTGCCCAACTTCCAGTGCAGTTTCTAACATTTTTTTAGGAAGTCTGAAAAAGTCTGTGTGTGATTTACTGTAATTTCAGAACAAGCTCAGAAATTCACCCTAACAGAAAAAGATACAATTTCTTCAGGAAAGAATGGGAGAGTCATTTGAGCACACTATCACAGTTGGGGCATGGGGAGGAGAGCAGCATGAAAATACTCTGTCAACATGATCAAGTCAAATTCAAAATACTGGCTATATAAACGATGACACTGAGAACTTTAAGGGAAACGAGAGAGTTCTGTATAGATGAGATTTTTTTTTTTTTTTGCATCCAGTAAATATAGTTTAAGTGATTCACAGCCAATTTTATAATTGCAGTGAAGCAGCTGTGATCAAACTCTATTTGTAGCATCATAATAAATTTGCCCCCCACCTACTAAAATTAGTTCTAAGCATCCAAAATTCCCATTTGAACATCTGACTGAACAAAACATGCATTGCTCCATGCCAAAAACTGGAGGAAATAGACCTGAAATATGCCATTTTCTCACCAGAAATTGTAGGCTCCCAGAATAACATGTGAATTAAAACTCATTCTAAGCTTGTTTGCATTGCTCCTCATTCCCATTCATAACAAATTCCTTAACAAATGTTCTGATTATTTCTCTTTTTCCTCGCTTTTTTTTTTTTAATTTAAACACAATTTCCAAATATCAGACAGTCTTGCAAGGAGAAACAGCCAACAGTACAACCCATCTGAAAATGGAGAGGGTGGTAATTTTACTCTGAGCAAGTGCTGGAGGCAACCCACATGATTAAAGACTGCACCGTAAGCCATCGTTAAAAGACTTCTTCCCATAAGTGAAAACGTGTAGTTTGCAACCTATACACATCAGAGGCATATAAACCAAATGAGGTCAAAGTCAAACAAGAAATGCAAGTGCCTTACTCCAAAATTCCTGCTTTCCCTGTCTTTGGTTTTGTTTGCTTGCTTTTTTATTCCAGGCCAAAGGAAAGAATAGAAATTTTAACAAAGTTAAAATTAAGATTATAATATTTTTCATAAGTTTTTCTGGTTTCACTGGTACTCTTGCAAAAAGTTACATCACCATGCTCAGAGAAGTTAACTGGGAATATTGATTTAGGAAGCTTGATTGATTGATTGATTCAGCTCTTCCTGCTATGACGATAATGTTGCACAATAAAGAATTTAATGCAGCTCTCCTTGCTCCCGCCTTTCAAGTTGAGAAATTACCCTTATTCCCATTTTACAGACAGATTGTGAGACTAAGGCCTAGAGCAGCCAAGAAATCATAGGAAATTGGCCATCTAACTAGGGAAAATGTAATTCACTAACCTGAGATTTGCAAATCTCAGGCAGCACAGGTATACACAAACTCAGCAAAGATTTTGAAGTCCATTTGCAAGCTGACTGCAAAGTGCTGCATAGCCTGGGCTGCCACCATGCAATTTGTTTCAGAAATCTAATACTATGCACACAGGAAAAAGAGGAACCATCCTTATTCCTCCTCCCATCTTCATGCACAAATTATATCCTATCAGAACCCTAAAAAGCATAACATGCAATATGGAAGACACATATTTATAGATTTATATTACATATGCATATTATTAAATCATTACAACAAAGATTGTAAGATTTTCTAAAATATACATAATGCTACTTAGAAAAATGCTTAGAAAAACATCAACAGAACCATTATATTAGCCATTATAAAGCTTCATTTTAAAAACAGAACTTGGTACAAGAAGTAAATGAATTATATTAGGCAGGAAATTGTTCACTAAATCAATTGTGCTACATTAGAGATCTTAAAATTAAGACTACTTCCAAGGTGGCCACATGCATATTCTGAGGAGCTCTAAGGTAACAAAAGACATTCCAGAAAGCCTTTTGCATATTTCACATATATAGATATATTTCTGTTTCAGCACACATCTGTTCATAAAACAACTGTTTTCCAAAGTTATCATTTTTAGTTGGGTATATTAACCCCTAGATACCTCCATGGAAAAATCACAGAAGATGTGTGTGCACTGTTTATTCATAAATCTGGTTTTAAATCTTTACCATTTTGAATTTGTTCAGATGTGGACAGCATCTGGATTCCTTCAAATCAATTATAATTACAATCCTCCCTTCTTAGTCCAATAAATTAAACATTTATTTGCTGTCTCTCATAACATCCCTCCTCTAAAATAATGTATTTATTGTGTCTTTTAATTACCAAATACATGTAGAGGGTTGTCTGAAATTCAACACAGAAAGCAACTCTTCATTTCCAGATGTTAGAGGTATCTTCACATAGGTTTTCACTATTTGGCACCATAGTACTTCAGGCAAAAATAGAATTATGTACGATCCTTGCCTGCATTCATCTATGAAATTTAATTTTCCATTGAAAATCTACAAGTTAGCAGCAAGTTCTGCCCTCAGACATGAATGTGTGTTTCCCATTGGATGCAGTTTGGAGATTATCCTTAGTTTCTAAATGGAATTGAAGCTTCCATTTCACTTCAGGGATATAATCTAATGTTATGTGCTACCAGCAATACAGAACAATAATAGGGCAGTATAATGGTTATAGTTGCACTTAACTTTTTGAAACTTTGGGAAAGCTCAACTAATTACTGAAATTAGTCATCGTGCAAGAAGCTGCATTTACTTACGTCCCAGTTTAAACAAGGCTTCCCATTGACAGTTCTCAGAATTGTTTAGACTGGAGGGAGCTGCTGCTACACTGTGTGCCTTTGCAGCACCCACAGCTGTGCTCCATACCCCAACACTGCTTTAACTGAGCTGCATCCCCTGTGAGCACGATTTAAAAAAAATAAAATAAAAATTCTAGAATGTATTTGAAGACAGTATTTAAAAAAAAAAAAAAGCTGCTTACCAAGATTGGTCATACCTAAAGGAGTAACATTTCCTAGTTCTATGTGTCCAGTTTGGAGCAAGGGGGTATGAATAAGGGCTGCAGGACTGGACCGTTGTCAGTGCCAACAAGGGTGTCTCGGTAGTGCAGAGGGGCTGAGCCAGAAGGCAGACCTCCAAACCTCACCCCAGCAGGAGGGAGGCTCTGGCTCACAGTGCACCTCACCAAGGTCTCCTGGCCAGGCTGCGGGACAGTGCTGAGGGCCCTCTGTTCCCAGGCCCTCTCCCAGCCTGGGGAGGTGCTGGCGATGGGGAGAGCTGCACCCAGGTGCCAAGGATACTCCCACCCTCATGCTGATTTCAATAACCACCAGTCCTGGCAGCATCAGCAACGGCAGGGGGGGGGGGGCCTCAAAACCCGGGGCGAA
>NW_009918746.1:23766-72937 GCF_000696875.1 Nestor notabilis
CCTGGGTAATGCTCACCCAGCAACAGGCACACAGCGTCCAGGTGACAACAGTGTGTTGCCCCACCAACGCCAGGACACCAAATACCAAACCGACAAAAAGAGCAAAAGAGAGGTTCTCCTATCCAAACTAAGAAGAGTAATATAAAATTGAGTTAATTGCATCTGATGCTGATTGTCAATCTGTTTTGGCTACTCGGGGTTCAATACAAAAAAGCACTCTTTTGTTCTCATCTTCATTACCATCTCTCCTATCCAAATAAAGCAGCTTGTTTTAAATCAAGAATTATCTCAGTTCTCCCTGCTTGAATCATTGTTATTGATCATAGCAACTTCAATAAACCCTGCTGCTTAAGCAGTGGCCTGGGGGCTCATGCTGATCTCCCCAGCCCTTTGTTCCACATACTGATTCACCTTTTCATCAAGGATTTTGACGTAGCTGCTGCCCTTTCGCATTATTACCGCGCCCCACCCAAATAATGATTTTATCACTTAATTCTCTTCTAAACCACATTTCGTAAAAGGGAGAAAGAAAAAAAAAAAAACAAGAAATAAATAAAAACTATGCGCTGACGGGTAGGTAAACATGCACGAGGTGGGGTTGTCTCTCCACATGACAGACACACCCCACACAAAAACCAGAAACATGCCTTTAATTGGGCAGGTTAACATTTTTCTAGAAGTTACTTTCTAGTCCTATCTGATCACTGTCAGGATGAGTAATGCAAAACATTCAATTTCTTGTGGGTTTGGTTCCAGTAGTTACTAAAAGCAGCCAAGTACATGTTTGTTTCTAAACTACTTGAAACTTTCAGAAAGTTGTTTTAGCTTCGTTCATGAGTCCTTCACCAGCACTGGGATTTCACCCGCCTCGGTTTTGCACAGGATACGCGACACTTCCAAACCATTTCTCTTCAAGCCCTAATTTTATTTTCTCATTTTCCTTGTCAGAGGATTCTGGTGTTTTCCAGGACGTAGTTATATTTAAAACAAAAAAAAAAAAAAAGCAGCCCTCTGCCTCCCCAGGCAGAGACTTGTGGAAACAGGTGCTTCTAAAAAAAACGAGACTTTGGCAGCTCTCTGACCTGACAGAGCTCTGTGCATTAGTAAGACACAGTGCCTGCTGAGTTCCCCTCAGCTAATTAGAGGACCCGTATGGCAGTGAATGGCTTTGACTATAAATACTTCCTGAAAGATCTCTAACAGAGTCAGAGGAAATGGGAAAAAAATGAGATGCAGCTACAGAGAAACTATTTCAGATGTTTCTTGTTTAACGGGCTGCTTTTTTTTCCCAAAGTGGCTGAGGGATGAGACGCAGCATCCAAGACCTCCACCAACTTATATGTAAGATGTATGATACAATTATATGCATTAAATTTGATTCTACAGATACAGCACTAAGATGTTGCTATGAAAAGGTGGTTGGAAGTGGGACACAATGCCAAAGCACACAGAAACTTCCAACCATTACTCTGGAGTGAATGCCGAAAAATTACATTTAAACCAAGATCCTGCTCTGCATGCTCGAAACTTCCAAGCGCTGCTCCTTGTGCTCCGGCTAAAGGCAGTAGCAATACTTCTAGCAACACCAGAGAGGCAGGTTTTACCTCCAAGGGCACCTTCTGGCCAAGAACTGAATGTTTAGAGAAGTCTTTTGGAAATCACAAAGGCCAGTTCAGCATTTCCACTGTGTTGCAACTATCTGGCATCTAACTGTGAATAACAGGAGTCAGTACTTTATAATAGGAGAAATAATGTTCCATCGCTAGGCATTGTGCCTGATATTTACTACACTGATATTAAAACAATTATATGTCAATTTACTACATACATACCAATCGGTTATTTTAAAATTAGCTCTTTCAATTGGCCACATAGGAAATCAGAAAAAGCTATTTCCCCTGTCCCACCTTTGCATTCTCCCACCTCCCCCGAATTTAAAGCTACATAACCAGCTCTAGACAGAACAGTATGTGAAATATCAGAAGGGTAAATGTCACAGACTTTTTGTCTTTTCTTCTTAAAGCAAAAGGAAACTTTCTTGAAATACTGTGATTTCCTGTAGTGTGCAAACACTATGATCATTACGGTGCAAAATAATCTTGGTTTAATCAAAGAGCTGATTTTACCCCTTGCCCATATAAAAAGCCCATTGCAAAGGCTAACGTAACTTCAGTTAGATATTTAACATTACAGTCTGCAGTCTGCCTTTGATAAAAATCATCAGTACCTCTACAATAATTTGACAATCTCTCTCCCTCTGACGTTACAGAAATACCCCCATCAATTACGATTAATACACAGGCATCTCCCTGTTGCCTTCAGGTCTATGAGGCACTGCAGGACACACTGATCTATGCTACTGTGCATCTGCATCAGCTAAACAACAATGGAAGAGGATGGTGCTGACCAGCACCTTTAGGTGGGCTAACTAGGTCTGTGTATAGGTCTGAAGGCTCAGGCCGCAATTCCTAATTTTATGGAAAACTTTGTTCTGCAGTGTCCACACATACCAAAACAGGACACTTCATTTAAAAGCAGTTTAGCAAAAAGTTCCTGCTGTCCAAGATCTGCGTTGTCAAAGCATTAAACAATCTGCCTGGCCCGGAGTCCGCTGGCTGCCAATGTGCTACCCAAAAAAAAGGAACATTTTTGCATCTCAATAGACCTTCCAGTATCAACAAATCTTTAAACTATAAAATCAGCTACTCTAAGGAAGAGCAGAAATAATGTCTACATTGTACCACGCTGAGGTACATTTTTTGTAATTCCCATTTGCAAAACATACCGATTCGCTGTAAGTACAGCTGCTGGAAACATTTTAATAAGAAAAATAAATTAAAGGTACTCAAAAAAGTGCACCAAGCCCCTGAGAAAGATTCTGTTACATACACACAGCTTGGAAGCACTCTGGGGGAAAAAGGTGCATCCACTGCATATGTATTCTTGCACACATGCAGAGTTCAAGCTATCGCCACTGCACCATCCACAGCTCCCGGAAGGTCACAAGCAATTTGGTCTTTTAGCTGCTAAAAACCAAAGAAATCCTACCCTAATGACTCCCACAAATAATCTACTGTAACACAGAGTCTGGGGAGGGAACATGTCCATCATGCATAGAAGGAATGCAAGAAAGAAGCACATAAATGGCTTACACAACATGCAAAGCTGAAAAACACTCCAAGTAATTTCCAAAAGTTTACAGTTACCCTGTAGGCATTAGGGATTTCTGTGGGCAGCTGTAGATTTTCACCCCTTCCCTAGTTGATCTATATCGTCTTTGATATTTTATTAAAATGCTAATCACTCCTAAACTCAGTATCCAGAAAACCCACTTGCAGTATTAACCTCTATCTATATGAAAAAATGTGAAAACATGATCTCCCCTTTCCCTTCCCCCCCGTCATGAGAGAACTGAAAAATGAAAAGCACATGGTATTACTGCTACTGTCAAATCATTACAAATCATTTGTAATAAGCAGAACCACTTTATAAATACTGAATAGGCAGTACAACCAAAGGGATGTGTTAGATTTTTTTTTCAGTCCATTTCTCACAGTGTTTATTCTCTGAGTAATCCCAAATTTTTGGCTTCCTCTGTGTCAATCTTTGGGGGAAAAAAAATGTAGGTATCCACAGTGATTTTTATTACAGGTTTTGTTTCCTAGTCACCAGTTGTCCTGGGATACAGTATTTTGCATGAGCATTCATTATATGATACCAGAAGTATGTATTGATTTAACGCTCGGCTTTTAGAAAGGACCAACATTTACCACAACATTAGCTATTTCTACTAGATATTTCACATTAGAAAAAGAAATTTCACCAAAAGTAGATAACCATGAGATATTACTTAACATATTACTTAACAATATGGAGTATTTTTTTTTATTTCTGAAGATTACAAAAATTAGCCTTTTTCAGAAGGGAAATTCTTTTCGGAATCATTTCAAACTCTGTCTGGACCAAGTGAGCTTCAGGAATACGTATAACATATATGTATGCCAGAAAATACCAACACTAAGCTCCCACAGGTCAAGCTGACCATCATTTGTGTCTTCTTTTTTCCTGGCTCTAGTACTGCATCTCATAACTGTCTACAGAAAACTAAATCAAGAACAAAATAAAAGAGTTAGGCTTCTATGATCTTTTTCACAGATCCAGGGAACAGGGAATTAATTTCACTTACAGAATCACACTCCTTCATCTCCTATCCTTCAGATCACCCCTTACCTTTATTTTCCTCTATCCATCAATAGTGATGAAATATATATGATTAATGACTCTGTTCACCAGATGAAGTAAGTTAACCTTTTTCCCCCCTCCCTCCTTTTTGTTAAGTATTTCAGACTGACAAAGGCCACTTGCCCAATTTTCAAAGAAGAAAAGTGAAAATGAAAATATTATAACTAAGGAAAAGACCCAGACAAACAAGTCCTTGGCACAAGGGAGTTCAAAAAGCAGGCAGCTAAAGGTGTACAAAAAAGTAATTCCTCTTTGAAGGGCAAGGTTGCACCACTCAGTATAGACCTAATTTGCTAATAAATCCTTTTACAAACCTTATAAAAGTTGGGTTGTACATATTTTAAAATGCAATGAACTAATGTATATACACTATTAACAAACAAAAATAAGACCTTCCTCCTCCTACTCCTCCTCCAGAAAACTAAGGAAATTTTAGATACTTCTTATTTTTGAATATCCAAAAGTGATCAAAGTATTTCCAAAATGACAAAAATACTGATTTGAAAATATGTATGTATTTTGTATAAAGACTTCTGTATAAAGACTTTTAAAAAGTGTCCTATACTTACCAATGGCTAAAACTGATAATATAATGGCCTTATGTTACTGCTTACTAAGATTTTCGGCTCCCGCTACCAACCACATCTAGACTTTGATAGAGTTAGATGTAACTAGCATCATACATACAGCATGAATTCCACTGCTAGTCAGATATACGTAGGTATTTTTATACCTATTTCCAAATGGAGGAGAGAAATAAAATCCTGCCATTCACAGTGAGCACAGATCCAGGTTTGCAACAGGGAACCTGTCATACTGTAACTGCTTGTAATAGACTTAAAATCGGACAACAATAACTATTCATGACCTGTAAGTTACAAAAGACTGTGGTCCCCTGAATTACATGCAGGCTTTAAGTGACATATGCATTATGTTATAATTGGAATAACTGCAATATTTTTAAGACCACTGACTAAATTCAAAAAGAGCTTGTAAGACTTACATATGTATACAGAGACAGATATATCTAGGTATAATCTTAGCAGACCATGGAATAAAACATTTATCTTCCCTTTTGTATTCTTCTTACATGTTGTTCACTCTTACAGTAATGGATATTATGGTTATAAAACAAAGAAAATGACTTCCATTCTAGTAAGGCTTGTCTCCAGACTGACCATGCCTGTAGCAAGTTTCTAGAAGTTCAGATAGGGAGCAGCCCCTAAAAATGCACAGTGAAAATTCTCCAGGGGAAAGGCACTTACTTGTCTCTCTCCTCAAAATTTTCAAAATTCAAAATTCAGCTCCTCAAAATTGTGGAGCTTTTCTAACCTCAGATTTCTCTACAGTGGGAAAACCATACCTTGATGGAAGTGGAAGTTCCTTATACATAGGTCCTTTTGTTTTAAAAAAAGACAGAATAGGAATTATTTGGTGTGACAAATATTCTCTTTATCACACAAGTTCTTTCCTTTTCTTATTTTTTTCTTTTTCTTTTGCTTCCAAGGCAACCAGACAAGTGTCGAAATTGGTACATAATTATGTTGCTTTACAAAAAAAAAAAAAGATTACTTTTTATTAGTATTTAACTCAGGTTTCATATTCTTAGATATTTAATAATGTGAAATCCTGCTTAACTGTGAACTGTCACACCACCACAAAATTTAAGAGGTGATTAGTTGTTTTAGTGTAACAGATGTGCAGCCTTCTGGGGTTCTAAACCTTCCTTCTTCACATGCATCATCAACCTAAAAAATTCAATCAGAGCTAAACAGCAAAAGCAGAAGCACTTGCTTACTAATACTGAATCAATATATACATTGTTTTATGCAAACACTTTGGAACATTTACCTGCTAGTTTAGCTTTACAAGTTTGAATCCTTCAGTCTTTTCCTTGATTTTTTTTTTCACCTCTATGCATGAAAAAAACCCCAACCACATTGCTCTGGAACTGAAAAAATCATTCGCATGCCTAATTAAACAGAACATACATAATCATTAAAATCAACAAGAAGAAAAGAGAGAGAGCTTCCTACCCGCAATAAGGACTGGGATTCGTCCTTTGCCTTGCTGTCCCCGGATCCAGAGTAGGGCTGGGTGAGCTGCCCGGCTTTCTCCGACGCTCCGGCTGGCACGCCCTGCAGGAAGCCCTTACTCTCCACCGCCAAGCCGTAAATGGGCCGCGCAAGATGGGCAGCTTCTACATTTGGACTATCCCTTAGAGGCTTTGGCTGCTCTTGGCCAACAGACACTGGGGTCAATAAGCCTAGACTGGTCTGTGTGTATGATGGGCTCCCCCTCAAAATGTCTGTTCCTCTCCAGGTCACGTTGCGAAGATCATCGCTAGGACTGTCAGTCCAACCTTTCTCTTTGAGCACTTCTTTATCTTCTATTTTTTCCCTCTTCACTATGCTGTCAGATATGGGCTCCCCCATTTTGGGGTCCGGATTAATCAGACTGTAGACCTTGAGGTCAATTTTTGGCTCCTCCTTGACAGATGAAACACCATGACTGTCCTCCCCATTGGCTGTAGTGACGTCCATCTCCTGACAGTGCACAGTGTTGAAGTGCTCTAGTAGTGACTGAGTGTCAACAGCTGTGAAGCTGCACTGACGACATTTGTAGCAGTTGTGTACTCTCCTGGAAGAAAACAAGAAGTGTATTAACATGAGAGTCTCCCCTTGGCCTTGCCTCTCACAGTGGCTTTACCTACCAAGATGAAGAAAATAAATCAAACTTAGAATTATATTCCCTCCAAATAAAGCAAGCAGGTTTACTTTGGTGTCTCATACAATATGGAAAAAATCCTGCTTGGTTTTCCATACACGCAACTTGCAATGGCCTCCTATCACTCATTCACACTCCTCTGCATTATTCTAAACTTCACATAATTTTCACTGGGATTTTGTGTTTTTTCCTTTACATTGTTCACTTTGTATTGCAGTAGAAACACTGAAGTAATACACTTCCTTCAAACCAAAATCAGATAGTTAGAACAGTCATCTCTGTATAAAAAATAACACTCCATGTAATACAGATCTATGCTATAAAGTTAAAATGTTTTTAAAAAAATCCTTTGCTTTCCACCATTTTTATATACTTTTGGTTGACAAAGATGATTTTGAATGGAGCTCTGCTTAACTTACTTACAGATAAGAATACACCAAAGGACAGAAGGTTGTACACAAGAGACAGTACTGATTTGTTCTCCATGGACGTTTTACCACAACTTTAAAAAAAGATGTTGCTCTAAAGAAAAAGCAGAATAGCTGGCTGTGTCGCTACGAACTGTGTTTTCCTGTCAAATACAGAAATGCTTGGTGGAGCAGCGTGGAATAATGTGCCTTCCTGTTTTTATTCCAAAAGCCTATACAAAGTACTGCATTACTAAATTATGTAAAGCATATGTTTCCACATGAGAACATGTTACCCGTTTACTGTATCTATCATAGGAACAGAACACTGTTTATGAGCTCTGTAATGCCATTATGAATAATTGTTTATAGCACAGGAGCGGTCAGAGCCCTCCATCAGGCTCTGGGCCCCGCTGCGCCCGGCGCCGTACCAACCTAAAATACCGTCCCTGCCCTTCAAAATATACATAACTCTGCGAAAGCCTCTCCCTACAGGCACACTCACACATCCACACCCCAGGCATTCGGAATCACAACAGCATCTCTAGCCAAGCTAAAATACGAGCCTTTTGCTATCCACACAGGACAAAACTTGTATGAGAAATCTGTTACTGCCCTGACAACTCCAATTGTTAGAATTAATTCTTTTGAGGCCAAATCTCAGTCTCAGTGAAGTTGATGGCAAAACTCCCACTGACTTCAGTAAGAGCAGGATTTGGCTCTTGATGCATCTGTAGAACTGGAATGATATACAAAATGTCCCCTTTTAGAGTATGATGGTTTAGAAGGGACAACTTGCCAAATTTATTAAACCCCCTTGTCTTCCTTCTTTCCTTTTGTTGGAAAAACAAACCATATGTTATTTACATTGTCTGAGTTTCTTGCAGTTGTGTCAGAGAGCAGACATGAGTACACACTCAGACTCAAGCTTTTTAGCCCTTGTGCAGTATCAGTTTTCTTTTTGTCATTTTCCATATTCACATTCATTTTAAGGGACTAGATGGACTCATTCAGTTATACAAAAAATAGAGTCAGCTATTCTCCACATAGCCTTATGGCAACAAAACCTACTTGTGGGAGAGCAAGCTGTGGGTTAAAATCCTATTCTGGCTGTGTTCCTTTTTCTTCATTCTACAATTGTGTTTTATTAAATTCAGCTTGTCTCTCGATGTGACACTAATATATTCTCTCTTGCAACTTAATTCTCTTCTGAACTGAGCTTAATTTTCTTCCAAACCAAAAAAAAGAGAGAGTGCTATCTGATCAAAACCATTTTATAAATGCAAAAAGCCAAGTTATAAAGAGGGTCAGCCCTGTAAAGGTGGGATACCATCGGGGAAGTCCAAGTTAGACAGGGGCTAGTTATCTTAAAAGCCAAGTTAAACAAGACACCATTTGGGGCTAATGGCTCAACCGCACACAGTCCACATGTGAAAGTTTATCAATCCTTTGGGAGGCTACTTAGGCCTAAGTGTCTCGTGTTTAACCTGGCTATTTCAACAGCTGACCCCCTTCTTAACTTGGCTCTCATCTACAGATATCACACCTCCAAGCAGCTGATCTTTTTCTGCCTAACTTGTCTTTCTACCCCCTCCTTCTACTATGGCTAAATGTTTTTGATCAGGAGCAGTGTACACCACAGGAGTGGTACCACACTTCTGAAGCTACAGATAAATGCTAAATATTAGATGAAGTTGTAACTACGTGGCTGAGGCCCAACTAAAATCACCTTTATTACATTAAAGGTTTGTTCATGTAATTTATTAGAATAGATTCAAAGAGAGTCATACAAGCATTCCTTGATTTTTCTGTGAGATTGCGACAGGCACTGTGATGCAGAAAAGATGAGGACTGATTTAGGTAGATAGTAATGCAACAGGCATTTTTTTCAGGACATATACTTTCCTAGTATGCATTAAAATGTAATCTCTGCCATCAACATCATAAATCTTCATACTTCACATGGGTTTATCTTGCATATTATTCTATCCACAAGCTCCAAAAAGTAAGCTAAGGTTTGGAACTGGCCGATGTAAGTCACAGCTTCAAATAATGAAATAATAACTATCATCAGCTATTAGAGAACTTCTAAAAGTTGGAAACTTATTCTTTCCCAGAACAAGGCATGAAAAGAAAACGTTTTAATCTCTGAATGTTTTCACTACATCCTGATAGCAATCAAGGAAACAATTTGGCAATGTTTGATTACTTTTTATACTAGAATTTAAACCGACCCCACATTTCTAAATGCCCAAGTTACATCTAGATTTGCACACTAAGCTCCTCAAAGGTAAGCAACAAAATTTTAAAAATTCCAATCTGCAAAGTGCACAATGAGCACTCCCATGCTTTACCTGGAAGTTACACTTCACAGCTAAACCACGGTTATACTATCTGAAATGCTGAATTCACCAGGTGTGATACAGTGTATTGGTATACAGCTGATCAAAGGACAGATGTTTGAGGAAAATCTCAGTATGGAAGAAAGCAATGTAAATGAAGAAGGAAATGCATTCGCCCTTTTGTGATCTTGCTTATACACCACTCAAGCAAACTAACAGCAAGTTCAAGCCATAAACCGGCACTATCTTCAGTGTGGTATTGAGATGGCAATGTCAACCCATCTGTTGATATCACTTAGCATTATTATTTTCCCGACAAAACAAATCAAAGACCTAATTATTTGTAGACATTAAAACATTTATGGCCCAATCCTAAGATTGTACGTCAAGGAATTCAGGCCAAACCTTTGCTGAACTGTTACATTCTGACAACTAAATAAAATCCTACCATTATTTGAACGGAAATGTACTTGAATTGGGTGCTATAAAATACAAGGATATTCCCTTGCAAAATCTTGAAGTTGGAGAGATTAAACAGGGGGGTGGGGGTGATTAATGTCCTTTACTTGAGCTTTCTAATAGGCTGTGATACTCCTGACACCAGTCAGTTGTTAATTAAGTCTTGTTGACATACTTCTAACTAGTCTGAGGCATTACAAAACACCATCCGCTACAAAACAAGTAATTTTTTATTTTTTTTTAAATTACCTGAAGACATTCCTAAGCTCTAGGGTGTAGAAAATATTCTGGATGAAGGTACAGCTGTTGTATCACTTCCATTTTTCCTGTGTTTTGAATTTCATTATGAATATAATTACTAGAATTTCTCATGAAGAAATGGGCTTTTAAGAAAGTTTACTTTTGGATGGGTGCTGCTCTCAGGCTTGTGGAGAGCAGAAAATATTCAGAAGGAAAGACAATGAGCCAAGCAAGCAAGAAAATTCAGCAGGGGGTCAGAAATGAGAGAATGGACACCGCGGAGAGCAAGGCTAAGATGAAAGGAGAGCAAAAGCCTTTGGCAAGAGCAAACAAGTTCAGAGCAGTGAATTAAGGTGTCAGGAGGATGGAAAAGGTCCTCACAGCTGCTGCTATTGTTCAATGAGCAAAGGCTCCTGTTCTGCCGATAACAGGGAGCTGGTATGCCTCAATTTACACTTTTGCCCTCAGCTGGCTTCTCTGGGATTGTCCCAAAGGCTCCACATTTCCATAATCTGCACATCTAAAACCCTGCTCCAGCTTCTGCTTCCTGACAGTGTGAGAGGCAGCCCTGACACCCTTGTGTAGTCCTGACTCTGGAGAGGCATGAGCCCCAAGTACCTCTTTACCCTTTACCCCTCTACCTCATTTATGTTTACAGGTATGGAATTACTTAGATGATTGAAATTAACCTGAAATTAATTTCAAATGAGAACCCTTATATAACCTCTGTCACTCACGTTTTCAAAATAATTTATTAGAAAAATTACTCTACACCATTGCCAAAGTTTATACTTCATTTGAGTCTATTTTCTTTTTCTGTTTTGCAGTTGCTTAATGAATCAACTATCCTATCTTGTTTTTAAGAGTTTACAGCATTTTTCAGCATAGCATTTTTAACTACTACTAGGAGTGACTAAATACTTCCTCGTTGATCTTTTTTTGACAAATAAGGATTACATGAAAAATTCTAATTTCTGCAAAAATAAGAAGATGCAGTTTTCCAACATCTTTTAGCAAAACTAAAACCAAACTAAACCACAACCTTCTGCGAGAAGCCTCTTCCATTTTGAAGAAAAAAAAATTAAAAATTAATTAATTTGTAGCAAGCAGGAAAGTAATCTCTTGACTAAATGATCCAACATGCAAAATTTCCCCAAATACTCAGTTTGATTTTTATCTAAATTACACATGTTGGCAACTTTTAGCTCAACAGAATACCAGACAGTTTTGAGGAAAAACTAAGCTTCACAATGAGCACGAAGAGTACTTGTTTCCTCAGAGGTATAATGGAAAATGAGTAGTAGCAGACTTAGTAGAAAATGAAGGCAAATAAACCTTCTGGGGATTTATTTGAGTAAGCACATTTTAGTGAGGTTTAAATACAAGTAAACTCAAGCGCAATGTGATTCATTAACTTCAAGTTTAACTGAACAGCTCTCAAATAATCATGTCAAGAAATATTGAATGAGCATTAAGCATAAGTATATGTTTCTGAAGAGAGAAAACTTGGAAAGAATCGCTGTTGCAAATTCTAATACTGTTGTAAATACACGGCTGCAAAGGAATAACATTGGGACATAAAAAAATTTTAGCTAGCAGACATGGTGAAATTGTAGATGTAGAGCCAAAAGGAAACAAGGTTTTAAAAAAATAAATAAATTAAGCATGCTGTTCAGGCATATGACTCAAAACCAAAAATAATCAAAAATGCAGACAAAAAATACATGAACCAAAATATGTAAGTAGCATCTAAAGCCAGCTCTGATACTCACAGATTATCAAGGGTAAACTTAAATATGTGAACAGCAGAACACTTTCTGCTACCACACTGATGCTCAGTATTATGTTTACTGTTAGGATCCATTCAGCTGCTTATATAAATGGACAGGGTTTAGATACATGTGCATGTATAGCATTTTAAATACATCAGAAATACATAAAGTGAGGCGTAACTGCTTTATTGAGATAAATGGATGAAGACACAGAGAATGCCAGCTAGGATGTGAGCTGACTCCACATCAGCATGTTTGTGTGTCGCATAATCCCCTAATACGACTATTTTATTGATGTCCTACTTTTTAAAAACCTGAACTATTCTGTATCTTTAGTTCATAAAAAAGGGAAAGAAAATACACATCATATATGTGCAAAACTGCTATTAAAAAAAGGCATGATAATAATAAAAAGAGGCTATAACAGCCTAAAAGGCTTTCTTTCCATTTTTTTTAGTTTAGTGACAACTATGTTATGCACAGAAAGGCAATAAAACCTGATGATGTTTGCCATTACAGAGCACCTACCACAAACTGAACTAACTTCTGTGATTTCAATGAAGATTCACAGTGGGGGAAAACAGCAGCAGTACATGTAGAAAAGAAACAAAATTCAAATTAAAAGGGGGGAGGGCAAGAGAAAGGGAGAGAAGTTGGCAGTTATGGGGGTGTTGTACTTCACTTTAATTACGTAACATCCTCAGAGTACTCAGTAATGTCACCGACTGAAGGCTTAACAAAATACATTGTTCAAGTGTCTTAAGCAAAATAGCCTAATTTTAGATAAACAAGTTGAGATTCGAATGCTTTAGTGCATCTCTTGATTTTCCGAAGTGTAGTTCCCTGTGATAACTGCCAGAGCTGCAGGGTGCTGAGCCCTCTGAAGGAGAAGCTACTGCTACCTTGTCCCAGACTTGGCACTTAGTTTTGAAAGTCATGGCTTCTCCTTTCCTTGGGAAAAAAGGATTTTAACTAGGCAGGCTTGTTAAAACTTAAATTACCAGCTGCAGCAAAATAAAAGTGTTTTTTTCAGACAAGGAGCCATTTCAGTCTTCCAGTTATTTAACCACTAAAAAAAGATCATGCCATGCCCCAGCGGCGGACAAAGTGCTGCCTATGGAGTTCTACAGCATGGCTCAAAGCTGCTATAATAATGCTTGGAACTTAGATACCACTTTTCATCTTCAAAGCAGTTTACAAACATTAACTAATTAATCCACACAACATCCCTCAGGCCCAGTTGGATCAAAAATGGGGCACTGCATGCTGGGACCTGAATTCTCCGTGGGCCCCAGCTCCAAATTAAAGATGAGCAATCTGCTCCTTCTTTTTTTTTTTTTTTTTTTAAATAAGACTCCTGATACATTGCCAATGCAGCCCTCTGTTGGGCAACATTTGGATGCCCCCAGCTTTAATCTCTATTAAAGTATCATGCCCCAGTCTGCCTTTGTTAATTTTGGATGTCTTGGAATCTGTTAAACGTGGCACAGTTTCTCGGGCTTTTAACAAAGCTGTAGCTTTGAAAATGCATCTTCTTTTGTCTTCATTCTAGCTGGCTTCCATGCAAAGATCTTTTAGATGAGATAGATAGTGAGTTTTCCGTTGTTGACGCATTAGCCTTAACTATTAACATATTCAGCATGATTTTCTAATATTTAACATTGCTTTTGCAGCGGCACATAACTGTTGCTCTTCACAAAGCCTAAGAGCCAGCTCCTTCTCTGATGTAAACTGGACTGCCAGCTTACAACAGCCCAGGAACTGACCCAAGAAGTTTAGCAGGGAGTTGGCTGCCACTATGACATTGTGTCAGACTGAGTCAGGAGACTGGCTGCATCCACCTCCAAATAGGAACATTAGCATTTAAAATAAATAGAATGACACTGTAAACCAGCAACACGAAAATAAGCATCTGCAAAAGGATCTTGGGGGATGACATCAACAGACAAAAGAGTGTCTGCTCCCAGTGTGAAACCAACACCAAAACAGCAGTGGAATGCTCTTAAACTAATTATTGCATTGCTGGACTTGGGAATGGAAAATACTACAAAAAGGTAGTACATTGAAAGCACTGTTATGGAGCATGAAAGGGTTCATAGTCTATCTTGGAAAGTAAAGCCATTTGTGTTCCCTGACTGAATGAAGATGCCAGCTTTCTGGTAAAAAGCCTAAACTAAAATAGCACCTAAAAGATTCTGGGTGGAAAATAGTTGACCAAACCTCAAATATGCTGGAACTTCAGCATCGGCCAGCAAATCCAAATCTCCCTCTTCTTTGCACAGGTTTAAATGTATAATTAAATCCACTGACTTAGCTGGTGGTTTTCCAAAACAAAGTGGATGTTGGATTGAACTCTGGCTGTAAAGATTTATATCTATACGCATTCATATTTTGATTTCCAGTTTCCTCAAATGTTTGGGGAACAGTGACATTTAATTGAGGAACTAAGGAAGGACTGTTTGTTTGGGTTCCTATCATTAATCATTTGAAACTTTACTGTACCTGTAGTGTCGGGAAATCTCTTCTTCCACCTGGGTGGTAAAGTCACATTTGGTACATGAGTGTTCTTTGTTCTCCTTGAGCGTCAGCGGCCCCTCTGCCCCTGTCAGGGTGTTTGTTTCTGGTTTGACATCAGACGCTTGGGCTTCATGTGCATTCTCATAGTGGAGCAGGAGAACATCCACGTCAGGAGTGGAGAATGAGCACTGATGGCACTGGTGTTTGACTCTAGAGCTTCCTGTCACCCCTGGAGACAGGTGCAAAAGCAAGAGAGCACAGTGGGAACAATTACTTTTTCTGCAAGCAAATGGGTAAGTAATTTCTCCAAGGTGCTTTTCTGGGCTGCAGAGGCCTCGGGGACAGAACTGACAGTGCTTAATGGTACATTTATGAATGTTGTGTAGCTGCTGATAGTGACGGAGAAGTGGGCCCACCACTATTACATCTGGGCCATGGCTCTTTGAGTACCTAAAGTCACAGAACTGACAGTTGTAGCTTGTCACCATGCTGTCCTCTGCTCCTTTGCTAGTCAAGTCTTTCTTTTTTGCCACACTCGCACCCTTTTCTGTCTTTGTCACTAACTCCCCATCTGCATTTTTGGCTAGATCACTCTGGTTAATGACAGATCCCCTAGAAAGCTTATCATTCAGATCTGGGTGAAGGCTTCCTGCCTGGCTTCCCCCATGCTGTTTGCTGTAATGTTCTAATAGTTTCAATGAGCTGGACGATTCACAGCTGAAACTGCAAAATTTACACCAGTAGTAACTGGTTGTATCGGTACCATTTTGTCTAGAGGAATCTATTGGCTTGATGGGCACCGAATATCCAACTGGTGTATCATCTCCTGCTTTTACAGTGATTCTGTCTTGCCACTTCCCCAAGTCTCCAGAATCACAGGGTCGAAGAGTAGGACTGCATTTATTGGAGTTTTTCTCTGAAGCTTTACCAGAATCAGAGGAGGGAAGGGCTGCTTTCATTTTGTTTGGGTGAGTCTGTAAGAAGTGTTGCTCTAGTTCAGTGGAGGAGTTGCCCATGTAGGTGAAATTGCAGAATTTGCAGCGGAAGTACTTGGTGTTGCCTTGGCAATCTGGAGTTTTCCGTCCAATTCCAATAAAGGTTCCACCTAAAGTAACCTGTGAATAAAGAATAAGCTGATTTTAGCTCCACTGTAGATTTACTCAAATAGCAAGAAAGGAAATAAATGAAGAGAGACAGAAAGCAATTAATTCATAAGCTTCTTTCATTAACCACCACCACCACCATTTTCATTTGTACTAATGTAATAAGATATCATATGTATACCTTCACGTATTTAGCAGTTATTCCTGAAGATTTTGAAATGTTTCACATAGATGAATATATACTCCATATGAATAATAAATACATTTGGGGAAACTGAGACACGCATACACAATTCTCCAATACGTCTACTCCTTCCTTCACTGTATCACTAAATCATTAATAGAAGATCCAGTAATCAGTTCCCATATACCTGCACCCTTTGACAGAAGACTTTGCTGGGAGTCTACACCAGGTATGGAAAAAACAACAGGCCCTGTCTTTTTCTTTCAACACACATGTTTTAATCGTATTCACACTGAAGAGCCCTAGAGAATTGCTTTCTAAATAGGAGCAAACAAAAATTAAATCTGAAATACCAAGTTCAGTTTTCTGGGTCAGAGTATGACCAATTCTTACGAAAACAGTTCCTACAGGAGTATCCAGTATCCACCAGGACACCTTGAACACAGCCATAGTGGCTGATGTCTGAAATGAAAGGCAGTTTTCTCAAAGATTACTCAGTGCAGACATTCTCCAAGGAAATCTTCTGTTTCTCTCATGCACAGAGCTCATTTTAGTAAAACAAGCATGGAAAAACTACAGTAGAAAAATGGCATGTGGCAAAGAAACCTACCACACCCAAGTCCATGACATCACTGAAAAAAAAAAAAGGTAGGTCTACTTAACTGTTCTCATGATCTCTGAGCAAAATGGTCTGCAGGAAGGAAACAAGGCTTCCAGGGCTTATGTTATTAAACCCTGTGTTCTCATAGGAGGCAGGCCTGCCCTTCCCAGGAGTGCACCACACCTGCCCGTGACATCAGGGGGAGATTTGCTGCTCCTGTACAACTGGTTTGAAGGCCAAAGACAGAATCTCCTGAAAAAAATGTCACCATTGCTCTACTTCTTTTCCTGAACAGTAAATACTAACGGACATTCAGAAACTAATTCCTCTTTGTACCTGATATCCACAGACATCTACTCCTCTGCTAAATCACTCTATATCACATACTCCAGTGCCATGCACTGGTTAAACCTTTTCCTTAAATAAACTGAAAATTGCTTTTGGTTTGTTTAGGAAACATATCTCATTAGGCAATGGCGAGTTGGGCAGCCAAATACCTAGGACTTAGCTGTAATAACATTTTCACTTAAACTGGGACTCCAAGTACTGGTATCAAGTTATGAATTTGGTTTTGAAGAGGTTCTTTGGAAAAGAGACGTTCTGTACTACAGAAACTACTTCATACTATTCATTTTAGGGCAAGCAAGAACTGGAGACAAAGGCATGAAAAGCCTGATCCACTGACAACAGTGGGATTTGGGCCTGCCCTGCAGTATCTGGCACTTCCAAGTCTCCATCCGCTGCATTACTTCAAAGTCTCAATGGTGTTGAAAGACAACTTAAAGAAAGCACTGATGGAATTATGGTAAACAGAAAATAACAGCAGCTTGCTGTGCGATTACATAAGTTGCAAGGTGATCTGGTTTTGCTCATTTAATTAGATACTTATGTTTGTTCTATGCATGCACAGAAAACTGGCCAAAACGCTTTACCTTAAGTGGCTCTAATGAGTAAATATGCCCATTACCCTCAGCCTACAGATAACAAACCTATTTTGCAGACACTCTGTAGACAGCAGTTAGAAACTGTGAGTGACAATAATCCCAGCTGCTGCTCATTGCTAATTACTTTTATTTCTGAACACTGGAAAACCGTATTAGTACTAGCATTTTGTACAATGGACTGTAAATCACATTATTTCTGTAACTTGTGGTAATCCTGCTTAGTGGCCTACATTGCAAATTTGTGTCCCATGCTAATACATCCTTCTCTGCATCATAAGAGGATAAAATAGAACTAAGTGTTCTCACACTATCTCTGATAACCTCTCTCAATGGGGGAGGACACGCAATCTTTACAGCACTGGACTGTAACTGATTACCAGTTATTGGATTGGTATTTCCCTGACTACCCTGCCACAATTCAAAACAATGTGTCCTGTTAGGAAAGCATGTACCTGAAAGTAACACAGGGTCATCTCAATGTTATTACACACAAAAGCCATTTTTCACACACAGCAAGACCTACTGAAAGCCTCCCTAGGGTCATCAGGTAAAGAGAACTGAAAAAGTGGCTTCCATGCAAGGACATTCAGAGAAGCACTTGAAGTGACAGTATAAACTGAAGCTGTTTCAGCTTTTAGCCAGCCAAATTTGGAAGAAGCCTACACATCTGCAGCACTGTTGGGATTCATGCACACACAAATGTTCAAGTCTTGGCTTGACTTTCAGATTTTTCAGTTACATATTGCATCTCTGTACAGGCACTAAAATCCTTCACTGGATATGTAATTGTCCTTAACCTCCTGCTCTTTCTGACCTGCCCCAGATGGAGAAAAGATAAAGGAGAAAGAGAAGGAGAAAGGTGTGTGGGAAATATGTATATACCCTAGAAATAAATATCCACATTTCTGTATGTATCAGAAGTGATTGTTTCTTACATTTATTCCCTTATTTCATTCTGATCCCAGCAAAACCTTCCCCCTGCTTTACCCTAAGAGAGTTCTGTTTTCTTAAGTAGACACCCCTCCCCAACATAAAGAAGAAGAAATTAAACAAAAGCAATGCTAAAATTCTGCAATTCTATTACAGCAGTGAAGTCCAAAGTGCCAGCTGACATAATCAGTGGTAGTCACAAATACAGGTACAGCTTGCACTGGAAATGTAAGGGCTACAGTTCACTCAATAAGCACAGAAAAAACTAATCTTCATGTTTCTCTTTTTAAAGAGAACCTAACATTCAAGGCGTCTGTTTGGACTGTGGAACCCTGATTTAGTTCTTTCCTTCACTGTCACTTGCTTATGAGACCTTGGGATTATCACTTACTCCTGCAGCACTGCAGTTAACAGCAATATAGATACTATCATTATGCTGTATAGAGGAAGACAACAATTAGAATGGATTCACCACTACTGTGCTTGAGATGGTTCAAAGCCATGTCTCAGTCTGGGATTAAACTGAAATGCATTTCACAGTTAAGACTCCCAGAAACTCAAAAATTTTAATTATTAAATTCATTCATTAATGGGGGAACTTATCAAAATCTAGAAGACTGGGAAAGAATTTACCCCAGGATTGAAGTTCATGTGTTAACACAACTAAGCTATCTCCTCATACACCATGCACATTTCCAAAAATAGCCAGAAAGAGGAGAAAAGATAACACAATAACTGACAATGTTTCAAGATGTACTTTCTAAAGCATGTTGGCAAGTCCTTCAACAAAGCTGTGTAATTGCACTATATGTATCTAACAGATATGTCTGCATTACCCTAATTAGTCAGACCGAAAACAATGATTTCATCGAATAGATGGACTTGGGCAAGGAGAGGTAATTTCAGTGTTTTTTAAAGTGTGTCTTTGGTATTTAATCTACTCTCGATCCAAATGCCACCCTACTCTATTCTCCTACTCCCTTTTCAGAGTTCAATCCTAAATTTTATGACACTAAAGCAGCTTACAAACACTATTTACAGAAAATGAAAAAAATTACCAAGGAGGACAAAGTCTGCCAGCTCCTGTAATCACCCATTTCATGAAGAACATTCTACCTGCAGAAACTAGTGGCCTATAGCCACATAAGAGATTCAATCCCAAGTCTTACATGCACAGAGTAAAGCTGTCTTTGACCCCTGGCTTCTTCTGCAACTACTGATTAGAAACTAGACCAGCCATCTGCATTGGAACATCAAACGTTAACAAATCTTGCTTTTTTTTGATTATCTGGGTTACATCTTTGGCTAATCAGGAGAGGAAAGGCTCCAGATCCCCTACCAATCTCCTGAGCCATCCAGTCTGCCTTTGCCAATTATTCTTAATCTTCTAATCCTAAAATATTTTCTAATGCTCTTGTTTATTCATTTGCTTTGTGCAATATAGCATCCAGAACATTTTAACCATCCCACATTTATGAAGTTCTTCATGTTGTGCAGGCCAGAACAGATTCCTGGCTTTCATGCAAGTTTGTGTAACACCACCCAGTTCTCTAACCTCCACTACAGAGAACTCCCTTCTCTCTTGTTCTTTCTGCATGTAAAACTATAAGAATCTGCAGAGTATATTCTTAAAACTATTCACCACACTGTGATTGATTTATAGGTAGGCAGACGATGTTGCACAAGTGAGGCAAAGACTCAGGACAAACTCCTGGCTTTCTGGGCTATTCGTACTTACCAAAATAAGAAAGCAAACTATCAGGCCACATTCATTCAAAATGAGTATATCCTTCTCAAGGTTTATTCTGTTATCAGTGAAGCCAGTATGGTTTTTGACATTCGAATTCAAAAGGTATTTTTAAAACAAAGACAGTGACAGAACAATAAAGGACTTAAATCAAGGTCAGGAGACCAGATGTGCAAAAACAACAAACGTAAGGAACACAGAATCAAGACTTCCATTTGCTAGCTAATCCTAGTAGACCAGTATCTAGTACCTAAAAGAAGCACAATCACTTCTATTCTCTCTCTATAAATATCAAATTACCAGACAGTTCCTTGGCTACTGTAAACTCAAACAACCTCACAGACTCTGAGGTCAAACTTGTACTGATTTACACCAGAAGAAAACCTAGCTGCTTTCCTTTTTCCCAAGCAACTTTATTTTTTGAGCCTCTCATCATTTCTGTGGGCTATCTTAGCAGTTTATATCTTTAAATATATCTGTGCCTATTACCAGTCTCACCAACTTTCTTCATTACCATCTCTTCAAAGACTACCAGATATCTCTAGCATAAAGATGAGGAATATTAACGCATAAACAACTTTGCGTTGAAGGCTGTGAATATACACCACCTCAGTTGTTCCACAGAAACTGCCCATCTGAATGCTCTAATATGAGAGTAGACTATTTCTCACTGAAAGAAGGCTAAAATAGCTCATTTCTGTCACAGGGCAAATGGATGTTCCCAGGCACTTACTATTTAGCAGCTAAGTAGCTGATGTAAAACACTGCATATCATTCTGAAGAGTAAACTTGCTAATGTCTCCCCAGAAATTATATTAAAAACTTCTACTAATATAACAGTATAAATCATTATTTAACAGCTATAGTCAACATATAATTTAGATGCCTGTAAGACCACAGGTGCTTTTTCACATTTTTTATATATATATAAAAACATATATATGCACATACACAGACACATACGAGAAAAAGAAGCATATATATGTATATACACACACACACAAGCATATGCATATGAATGTATATACACACGTGTTTTATTACCACCCATTTCTCCACCTGCCACCATTTCTGTTTCATGTCTGTGGTTTAAAACAGATGACTGACTCCTGTGTTCATGAGGTGTGACTCTCTCAGAGTGCAAGGCAGCCTCAAAGCCTGATCATGACCCAGAAATGAGACTCGAAATAAACAGGTATGCACACAGGCGAGTGCAACACCCAAGATAGCTTGACAGCCTTAAAGCAAGGAAGTCCCCAGGAAGAGTCCACAACGTGGCTGACAGAGGAAATGGGCCTTCTGGACCACCTTCATCAAGATCTAGCTTGGTATAATCTAGTTCAAGAGGCTGGAACACATCATATCCAGCAGTACTCGGTCAGTTTATTTAGACCTAATTCCTGTTTTATGGACAATTGAGGTAAAGTCAATAAAATCAACAATATAAAATTTGGATCCATTTGTCTAAGATATGAGGAAAATCAAATTCATTCACGTTCATGTTTACATTTGCTCATGTCAACTAGTTATGTATCCATGTCACCTTGTAGGAAACCCACTTGATGACAAAGTTCAACTTTAAGATTTGATTTGTTACTAATACAAAAGTAAATGCTGTACTTGTTTATGCCTCCAGTCTGGATTCTCACCATACCTGTAAGAGTTCCTTTGCCAAAATCACCAAAAACGTGGATGAAAACCTTTAACATAAGAAGGGATGTTAATTAAATCTGTACCCCTATGAATCCCTACAGGTTTTTTAGTCTTACCTTCACAGCTTCATGTTCAATGGAACTGCTAATATAAAAGTGAAGGATAAAAAGCAGAAACTATTAATAAAACCACTGGTTCTCACTCAGTTGAATCTTAGTTAGAGTAGACTTCATACTAGTCCCACACTTTCAACATGAAAACAGAAGAACTGCCAGATTTGATAGATTGAAATACAGACCACTAAAAAAACCACATACACATTAACATTCTGTAGGCACATGAAGCTCACCACTAATTTCTAAAGGAGACATACGGAAGAGCTTTACGCACTGCGCCTGTGTAGGCGCTTCTGCCACTTTCTAGGGCCATGCACAGCCTTGCAGCTGACTTCCAGAAGTGTTCTCAGTTGCTGTGAAAATTTTGGAAAAGTTGTTACCCATATTCGGATGTGACAAAGGTTTAGGCTAAGTGGTACAGGACAACTCTCATAATATGAGATGTTTAGAACCACAAAAGAGAAAATCTGCCACCAATCTCTTATTAGTCTTTGGGACAATCAGACAATGTAATATTTCCTTTTTTTGCTTTTCCCCCAAGCTCACTGAAATACAACCAAGAAACTTTTGGGTGGCTTTTATCAGCCCATGGCTTTTTCAGAAATTTGTCGTCTTCTCTTTTATGGCAGTCTACTAACTCCACAAAACAATCAAAATGAGAGGGCTGGATTAAAAAAAACCCAAGCCAACACTTCTTAGTACTTTCAGACAGGAGTCTGAAACTCTTTAATGGCTGAACATAAGAGGAGACAGGTCTGTGACAATAAGCTCTAGAGCCAGGGAAGCTCAGAGAAGCTGAGCAGGAAGCTCCTCAAAGGTAGCATACACAATGTGAAGCTGGCTAGAGTCAACCATAAGAACTGCTGAGCACTGCAGTATGTCTTTATTCATGGCTGCATGAATACCCTTCTCCCTTGGGATGTGCCATCTGAAACCCTCACCTGAATGCAGATGTTTCTGTCCTTTCTTTGAGGGACACTGTTTTCTTTTACAACATATCAGGAAGAAGGGTCATGCTCTTTTTTATACAATAGCCTAATGGTTTGAACACTTGTTCAGGAAACAGGAAAAGTAGGCTCCTTTCCTTGCTCTGTCAGAAGGGATTCAAGCCCCCTTCTTCCCCCTCACTGGGCAATGTCTTGCCCCTTAGCTATAAGCTGCTAAGTGTAAGACAGCATTCTCCAGCCTTTCTGTTGAAGCTGTCACACCCTCTACTATTAAAAAAAAAATGGGGATGGAAAAAAGTCTCCTGCCTACTTGCAAGTAACTTGCCTGTCTCCAGACCTCTCCATATACATTAAAGAGTCATTAGATCAAACACAGAAGGAGACTTACTCATACAACAGCAAAGCAATGGTTTTTAGTATCGTAGCTGTTAACTTAGTCACTTGAATTTTATTTTAAGTGAAGTCTTTAGATCTGGTTTAAAGTCTTCTGCTGCAGGCACATCCACAAAGCCATACATAGGCTAAAACAGCCAGCAAGACAAAGCTGCGTAGAGGGATTGATCAATTAAATGTGAAGAAAAAGTAATGAGGGGCACCAGCAAAAGCTGATCTGTTGAACTCACTTCAAATATTATTCTGATAAAAGCAATAAAGCTGATTAACACATTCTTTGGAAATTCAGAGATGTGCTAGCAAATGTTTTCTGAAATCTGTATTGGCAAGAAAGTTAGTCTCCCAGAAATCATTCAGTGATTTTACCAAATTCAATGGAATTTATCATAACTTATGAACCAAAAGCCTCTGAGGAAGAGCATGGGAACAAAGTGTATGGAAATTTTCAAAATAACATTTTCAAAGTAGACAAAGGAATGTTGCTGGATTAAATATTCAAATCAAGTAAAAATCTACACAGTAGTAAGGCCAGAAAGCTTGGATTATTCACACAGTTCCCAGCCAAATCCTCTTTTTGTACTAGAAAACACAGTCCCAACATTTGTGTACCTGGATGTAAAGCCAAATGTGTATCCCTACTGTTTTGATGACTGCAATACAAATAAACTAAAAACAAAATAAACCCCCAAAAAACAACTAAAAACCCAAACAAATAAACAAACAAAAAACCAAATCAACCAAAAAACCAACCAACGAACTGAAAGAAACTCCAACCCTAAAAGCTGGGTTTAGGGTTGCAGGGCTGAGGAACTGTTTTTAGGGGGAGGGGGCGTTAAGTTTTCTCAGACAGACTTCATTTCTGCGGTATAAGTTCAAAAATGCATTTGATTTTCTTCCAAGCCCTTGGCAAAGGGACCACATCTCTACCTATCTGCAGATAGAAGACACTGGGTTTTTCTGCACTCAGACATTTTTCTATTGCTTTTTTGTTTGCTTTTGTTATGAATGCAAACTATGGAGCTCAATAGCATCCCTCAGCACTACAAATCTTCATATACCCTTGTCTTCAACTGACCACTGTGAGCCAGATCAAAGTCAGTCATCTTCATCCTCTGGCTTCTGCACCCAGCTCCCTCGCCTGAGACCATAAATCCATCGGTAATTTCCACCCCAGCTACAACAGAACAGTTTGTTAAGTGCAAGGGGATCAATAAATCAGACCTTAAGCCCAGTCCACTACTATTTCGAGTTAATTACAAAAGGGATTATTTTCCTTTAGCCCAGTACCTATACAAAATAATGTTGTTTAGAGAACCAATTATTGAGGTTCAGTTCCCTCTCGATGTTACACAGGAGTCTGACTGAACCAATTTTAACCAGACCTGCAATCAGTACAATCCCTCATTGCAGTAGGAGACGCCAGACATTTACATGCCTGAGAAAAATCCCCTCCAAAATGGACATAGTAGCTATATAAACATGTGTGGGTGCAAAGGGGATTTTCAAATGTTCTTTTGCTGTGTTTATGAATCTCACAAAGCTGCTCTGTATCAGGAGTGGGGGAGGAGAAAGCATAAAAATATTAATCAGTTACTTATCTTCTGACATGCTTTGGATCAACATCTGGTGCATGTGCAAGTGATGAAGTATGGCATTTGCCACAAAAGCTTATTTTATCTTCTCTTCCCAAATTGGGCAGGGAAAATTAGCACTCTTAAAAATTAAGTTTCCAGATCCAATTTTTTTTTCCTTTAAAATAAATTGCCAACATTGTATAGGCTGTCTGTTCTATTTTGGAAAATGTTTTTCATCTGAGAAAAGACTGATCTTAAGTAGATTATCTATGGGCTGTTTCCTACCACTTTTTGTCTCCCCTGCAATATCTTGCTGCCAGGGTTTAGTAGACAAGTATAGTCTAGGTTCAGCTGTTTTATTTCTCCTTCTATCAGTTCAAACTGAGATAGCTCACACATCTGTTTTATTTCTGAAAGCAGTGCATAGGAAAAGTGTCCAGCTCATTCTAATCAAGCATAAACTCTCCTATAAATAACTAAGGACCTAACGAAACAATTGTTTGGAGGAAATGAAAGTGTGTTTAGAAACTCAAATTCCTCTATACTGTATGCCTGATCTGTTCCAGTTTGAATGTCTTCCTGACAGCATGGATCAGTTGCTCTAAGATGCTGTCCCTGGAGTCAGCAAACTGAAACTATAGCAGGAAATCCAGGTATTAACATCATACTATGTGCTAATTATAAACCATCATTTCACATTCTGACATTATTCATTTCTAACCTCTTTTAACTAAATCACATATTTGCTTTCTAATCACAGTTTGACAGGAGAGAGTGTCTGACGTGATCTTTTAATAAGACAGTTCAAAGATTGCAGCTTTTAGCATAGTAATGACCTTAGTTTGATTTGCTGCTCCATAAAGAAGTGGTAGAGTTTCTGAAAAAAGAAGAAAAGTTTAAATCACTTTAAAAGCTTCAAGTTCCTGACTTGTGTTCTGGTTTCAGCTTCTTACTTGAGGTTAGATGTTGGCCATCTTAATCTGGTTTGAATTTTTTTTTTCCTATAGCTGCAGTCTCAGCAAGCATTATTAAATATTTTCCACCTTCTGCCTTTCTATTTTAGCATACTCCGGAGTTTTGTCTGGTGATTACTACTAATTCAGACATCAGGTATGAAAACATACTTGAAATTGGATGGACATTTTAATTTCTTTTGTATGCAAACTTTGTTATTTTGTTGTTTTTTCTTAAAACATGATTTTTTTAATCATAGGATATTGAGCTATCAAACCATATCCCTCAGCTCTCTCATGAGAGGATTTTTTTAAAGTAGCATCAATTTTTTTTCAACTAATTAAATATTGGCTGATAAGAAACTAACAGAGACTCCATGAAAAAGCTTTTGAGTCCATTCTTTCATGGAAAAACGAGATTTTTTCTTTTTGTTACAGCAGTATCTGTAGTTCTTTCCCCGGCTTCAACTAGATGAGAAAATGACTGAGGCAACAGCCCTTTCCTTGCAGGCTCACTAACGTGAAGCACAGCGTGGATTACTGTTACTTTTTTAAATACTCATTGTGTACCCTGTTTTTCTGGCACTAGACAACTTCAGTGTTGCCAAGACTTGCCATTTATTTTATCTTAATAAAGAATCAATAAGCCAAATCTTGACTCCCGGCAGCTGATAATTTAGGATTACATTTTTAATTTCCAGCTGCTGTCTTTTGTCTATCTGGTTGTTATTTTTCATTATTATTATTTGCTCTTTTCTTTCCGTGACAGCAAATCCTTCAAATATGATTAGCAATTCAGCAATTTGCCTGTTTGCTGAATAAGATCCTTTGCTATTGATTATCACAATGACTAAATCATACGCAGTAGTATCACTGGTCAAAAAAAAAGTACTCCTCTGCAGTACAAGATGCTCAGCAGACCCACAGAAAGCCTCACTAAAACAGACCAAAAAGGTTCTTAAGGTTTAAGCAAGTTCTACGAAATAGAATCACATAGGTAGGAGAGGCTTTGCAAACAACTGGCTTTGCAAATAACTGACTTTGCAGTTGGGAAGGCAGTCAGCAGAAGTGGAGAGGCTGGGAAAATACAAACCTGCACATCGTAAGTCCCATTTAATAAGACAGGCCTCTGGGAATTGATGTCCTGCAGCACCCCTGAAAGCACAGTGCGGTTGACTTTCTGGAAGTCTTTGGAGTGGCTGAATTGCACCATGTTGTGGAGAGCCAAAATTTTAGTGTCGAGCTCAGCATCCTGCCTGGTGCGGTTGTGCAGTCCTAGGTGGTACTTGCGGAAGTGTTTGATGAGATCTGTGGGGTCATTCCCATAGTAGCCATATCCACAGATGTTACATTTGAAGTCCTGAAGCTCTGGAGACAGAGGCGCCGTATCTGGGTTATCATTTACCAACAAATCTGGTTTGGATTTGTTCAGCCTTAAACCCCCATCTGAAGGCACTTGTGGGTTTTTTGAGGCCATGGGGACTGGGCTTGAGCCTTGGCCATCAGTTTGACCACTCTGCACTTGCGCTGTTTCATCTGAAGCTTTTGGCGACATCTGATGCTCCTCATTTGTCTCCGATGCATCTCCTGATGGGGTACAGACCACATCTTGGGTGTCATCTGCATCTGATTTTTGAGGAGACTTCAAGGCCTCACAGATTCCCCCAACAGCTGGAGATGAGAAAGCCAGCATATTTCTGTCTGTCACCTCATCATGAGGGAAGGATGGAACATTTCCTCCCTTATTGTGGCTTTCATAATTGAAGCCAGCCTTTTCACTCAGCACTGAGCTTTTCAAGTCCTTTTTAATGCTGGAAGATGGCTCTTGGACATGCATGCAAAGTTCCTCCTTGCTATTTAACTCTGCCGCATCACCCTGGTCAGTGTTTTCTTGCATCTGCTCTGCGGAAAATTCTTTTTTCCTTCCAGACTCTTCACTTTCAGTACCTGTAGACTCAAGGGTCTGTACCTCACCTTCACTAGCAACGTTTCTTAGAGGGGGGTTCTTTTTCCGGACCATATCTACCACAGAAAAAGAAAAGGAAAGAAAAAAAAAAAAAAGGCAAAAAACCCTATAGAATTATTCAAGATAGATACAGAATACAAAGCTGGCACTTCTTAAAGCATTCTGAACTATATGAATACATCAACTTTTCAGAAAACTTTTGTCAAACAGGTTTTTAGACTATGCAGAAAACTGGAATTTTACATGTAAAAAAAAAAAATCACACTGAGATTGAACTTAACTAGAAAGAGGACTTTAAAGCCTGCAAAAACACTGCCATCAGAGTCAGTGAATCACAGGTTTCATTATTGTTTCAGAAGATAATGGTCTGGCAGAAATAATTTTAAATGAATGCTTCTTTTTAAATCATTTTTAAAAACTATGGGGAAAAATAAACAGTCTAATCTTCATATACTGTACAACTACATATCATGTAGCTCTAAATACATCTAAAGGACATAATCAGAAGAACTTAAACAAGTTACTAGGAAGGAAAAAGATTTAGGAGAGTAAGTAATTTTAGGCTTCAGAGAAAGTATTTTTCCTAAGCAGGTATCAGTTTCTCTATAGCAAAAGCTCCCCCATCGTACCGCCCATAAACTTCAAACAGGATTATATAGATACTCTAAAGTCTGGCCCCACAGTCCATTATTCATGTAATTACTTCTATTTGCCAAACAAAGAGAAACTAACTTTATTAGAAAACCCACTGTCAATAAAATTTTACAGGCCTGGATCCAGACATCTGACATCGCTGCGTGGCTAAGTCAGGATCTACCCCAAAAACACCTGGAATCCACATGGATCTACACTGTTGAACTTTCCTCTGCTCAGTCCTCCTTGCAGACATAGCCACTATAACTAAACCTGCCAGTACACTTCCTCAATCCATTAAAGACAGCTGAGACAGGACAGCAATAAGGATCAGAGAGAAAGGAAGGAGTCTGCCACCGGTGAGTTAGCTGCTAGCTGAACAGGGGAGATTATGGAAGAACAAGCAATCAAACTATGGAGGTACTAAGCCAAATTTCTCATCTGCTACATATCTGCACCTTCCCCAGCCTACTTAGAGAAAATATATATATGAAACTTCCCTGCACTCTCCACTGTGTGGTTCTGGATTTGATATTCATCACCAGCTGGTTTGATCCGTTTGTGTTCACATGCTAGCTAGGGGCAGAAGACACATGTGCTACAACTTTTTCTGTGCTCTTATCTTCGCCAATGCTGTCTACAACGATGGGTGTTTCTCTGCCAAACTGTGTGTGGTCCGGTGGCAGCAGCCTGCAGTACCACACATGAGATGTGAGCTGCAGACTCAAGCCTGAGCCCCCATTCCCATGCCTGCCATGACTGGGCACCTACAGAGGCACTGAAGATATTGTTCTACAAAGGGCACCGCCTGGCGATTTTGGGAGCAGCACTGATGAGCTCCAAATGGTGCTGTACCAGGCCTTTAAAAACCTCTGGTGACTTTCTCAAAACAGTACTTTGAGAAGTGCGGCTGGGGACAGAGGTTAAAAATAAAAGAACAGGCGTCTGTACGTACTCCTATTTACATCTGCTCTACATGAAAGGGCACTGTATGTTATGTTGATAAAAACAGACAACTTCTCAGGGGAAGTGTTCAACTTGTGTCTTGGGCTGGCTCTGTTGTCTTTGTGGTTGAGCTGATCCACAGGCAGCATGGGCTGCAATGAGACGGCTTTCACACAGAATGCCAGCTTGTGTTACAGAAATTTTGACACTCCGTGTGGTCTTAATAGGTTTCTTAAATGCCTACTGTGATTCCTTACTGTAGAAGACACACATTCTTGGGAACTAAGTGCCTTCTCTGTAATGTCAACCATTCCTACCAGGATATGTATGCACTGAATTTTACTTCACACACCCCCCCCGTCAATAATTCTGAACCTGAAGTCATTCAGAACTGAGAGAAAAGAAAGATTTCCTGTTGTGGTAAGAGAACTATTACAATGCAGTCTCAGCCTACTAAAACAACATACGCACGTACATAATTCAAAGTATAAAGATAGTCCTCAGCCTTTTAGTATTACTGCTTTGCTGTGGGACTTGTGAATGCTCTTGGTTAACACACACTAAAAATATATGTGAGCATTCCTGGTAGGTGTTCAGCTAAGTCTGTATTTTTCTCCTGGTTACACATCCCAAACCATTTTTAAAATAACTTCTGTTTAAATGCAATTCATGGCAGAGGACAGAGAAAGGAGTCCTGACGGCAGTGAAGAAAAATCAGAAATCAAGAAAGTAAACATCATGTCTGTTACCTCAGTCAAAATTAAACAAGACTAAATGCAATGTTTTAAAATGTTTTTGTTACAGATATTTTTGGCAGATAAGGGAAGTTTAGAGATTTGCTATCTTCACAGCAACTGACAGAAGAGAGTCAGAGAAAAAGACAGAAAAAAAAATCCATAAAGCAAGGAAAAGAAAAATCTGGACAGCATACAGGCTAAATAGACACTACCCCAGATCGAGATACTTTGGTTCAAATTTTCTTGATATATTTGTGAGTCTGTGCATTAATGGAGGGGAGAGTGGGAAGACAAAACATATCTGCCTAATGGAGCATTTTCATGCAGTATTCTACACTTGGAGAAAGAAAGATAATACTGATTTAAATATTAAAACTTTAAGTTGAATTTAAAAGTATTTTCCCCTCTTTTTTCTTTTAGCTTTTGAAAAATCATCTGACATTTATTTGCTTCATATCCACTCAAGGGGACAGTAAGAAAAGACATAGTGTTGGCTTTTTTTGTCACTGAAATTCCACCACTATCATTTTTCAGAGACATATTATGTAAACAAAACTACATTTGCAATAGTCCTAAATCGAAGAAACCATCCCCTAGCAAGTCGTAAGTCAGATACAGAAAGAATATAGCCGCTCTGAAATTATTATCTCTAAGACAAATAACAGATTGCACGATGTTTTATTGTGTGCCAAGAACGTTTTCAGTTAACAATTTCACTTGAAAAAATGGATCACATACTTGTAAAATCATACCCAGCATTGACTTCATAAGGCATGTGGCTTTAGAGTGCTTTTTACAATTATTAATTCTATTAGTCAACTAGCAGGCGGGCTAATGCAATTGTCTTAGAAGATGCACGGAAGACACAGAAGACATTTTGAGAGCTGATCTGTATATCTGCAAAACAAAACAAAAAAAGGTTTTCCCTCCTAAATTATGCATTCAAAATATGCTTTTTACTTAAAAACATCATTATGCCTATTGTACATTCACATGCTTCTACTAGTGGGCACTACACAGATAGTGGCTGCTGTTCTCTTCTTCCTCCAAATGGGACAAATCCCATAACTGCCTTCTCCTCAGATAGACACACACGCTCTTGTGCACACACACTCTTGCGCGCACACACGCACACATACACAAATTATCTCAGAGGTGATGTTCACCAAAAAACAAGTTTAAAATAAATTTAAAGTAAGTGTTGAAAACGAGCCGAATAAACACTGTAGAAATGAATGTAGAAAATGAAAGTGCCTTAAAAATTCACATATATTAGCAAGTATTGTGCATCATATCGGGACTGGCCTAATGGGATAGATAATGGAATACAAATAGCTGGTTTACATCCAGGCTCTGCCATCAGCAATTGGAAGTTATCATCTGCTGGCTGCCCCATGTTCCACTTGAAACAAATTTAGTGGTGTTACTTTTGTTGTTGGTGGGCAACTTCCCACATCTCAAAAATGCCATTGTAATAATAAGCACATTTGCTGGGTAAAGAGGCCAAGTGATGAACAGCCATTGGGACTGAACTACCTTTTCGTCACAGGAAATGGCAGTCTTCCCAAAATAAAGGAATTACTAAGTCTGATACGAATGAAAAGACTTCTTGAGCTGAGGGAACCCTGGATAAGGTCCAAGTTGCAGAACTTGTCTTTGAGGTCCATAACCCAGGCTTTAGTATCTTATTTTCATTATACTGAAATTACTTTTAAACTATGTGGGTTTTGTTTGCTTTTTTACCTGATATGATCACTCTCAGCTACTTTAAAGTGAAAATCATACTAATAGCTATATATAGGTTCCCTCAAAACCAGCCAAGACTATTCTACATGATTCATGCATCTGCAAGATACAGACTTTTCTGTTCAACTATTATTCATACCAGTTTATCCCTGGAAGCAAAAAGTGGAAATTTCTGCTAAAATCGGTTTGTATTTCAGGATAACGAATTACCACAGTGACTATAGTAGTTCTTTTAAAAAAGGAAAGAAAAAAAATCTAATTCTGATAATCAATAGTTTCTCACATGTGATGAAGATAATGGCTAATTACCTGCTGATCATCAGCTCCCTCCATGGGTCATTGCTGTTGCTGACTACTTTTATTGAACATGATGACCTGTCATCAAAGACTATTGCAACAGTATGGTTGTTGCCTTGTGCTTGCACTGCAGGTTTAGGTCAGATCTCAGTCATATGCTCTTTTCAGCAGAATAATACATTTAGAAAGATATCTGAATTTCAGTAGATGCCACTGGCTGCTCTTTGTACAAGTAGATGCACAAGCAGATGAGCTAACTTTGTCAAGGGTCTATGAAAACCATGATATTATTGGTCGACAGGCTCAAGGAAGACCTCATTGTTAAGGGATAGTAAAATTAATACTTTTACACTCATATATATTACACACCCACACACAGACATATAACGCACATACGGCACTTACACATCAATCATTTTGCCAGAATAATGCAGCAAAAAAAATCATTAACTCTCAGTGTCTCAGCTTAATATAGGTCTAATACTTACCTATCTCACAGGAGTGTTGTGAGGCTTAATTAATTAGTGACTGTAAAGCACTTTGTGATCCTCTAATGAAAGGTGCTACATAGCACAAAGTATTATTAAAATCATTAGGACCACAAAAAAGCCCTGTGGAATTCCAGCCTACACTGTCTGTTGGAGTTGGGAGTGATCTTATTATTAAAAGGAGACCGTCAGACTAATTTTCATAATTTTTTCAAGATCTTTTTTTTTTCCTCCCTTTGCTGTTGTGATAGCATGTTAGCAGCTAGAAATTTAATCTTATCATCTTAATAACATACATTCATGTAGTTTGTTACTGCAGGGCTAGAGAAGAGAACAGGGCTTTTGGCACTCATCTGGCTTTCCCTTTTAAGAAAAAAAAAATAAAATAAAATTGAGAGACATATTTTGACACCTTCCCACACTCCACCCCACCAGGACAGCCGATCATGTGAGATGGCAGGATATTCACTATAGCCGCATGGGAAAATACTGCTGTGGTTTTAATTTCTCCCTCCCTTTTTTTTTTTCCTTTCACACTGAAAAAAAGGCACAAAACAAATCCCAGCTTATTACACATAAATAGGCTACAAAGACTGTCTGCTTTCTTTATATAAAAAACCCTCAAGTGTTCAAAGTGTCGGCTTCTATTAAGCACATAAAGTCCTAACTGATCCGGAGCCTCCTTCCCACTCTCCGTGTAAGAACTGAGCAGCTGTAAGGCACACGAGCTCCAACGCCAGAAAAGCTCCTGTCCTGAGAGTGTGAATTTTTGGAAAACCATCTCCGTGGTGGGCTCCATCCCGGGGAGCCACGCAGCACCCAGCCCTCCGCCACAGCCCATCCCGCCAGGCTGGCCCAGACCTGCGCTGAGCACAGTCAGAGAGTTAGCAAGCTAATTAGGACAGCCCACGGTTCAAAGACCTGTATGTTTGCTAATTTAAGCATTTTCAAAAAATAATAGTACTAATAATGTGTAAATACACTGGAAACTCCAGGCGGAATTGCTGCCTTCACTGAAAATTACACATTACATCAGATGCAAACTACCCCCAGCCTCAGATACAGTGGTACAGGACTGGCTAAAGCTCCCATCTTTCTGCCTTCCCTTGTGGATACTTGAACAATGAAATGACAGCAGAGAGTTGTGTACAGCTTCACATCCCCACCATCTCCAACCAGGACAGAGAGCTAGAGGCAGTCACATATGATGCTTCTCTCGCAGCTTTGCTTGTGGTTCCCAGAGCAGGACTGCCTGAAAACAACCAACGTACAGTCCTAACCCCTCTCTGCTGAGAAGAGAAGGCAAGAACAGCCCCTTTTGTGCAAGGAAATCAAGAATAAGGCCCTAAACCATGAGAGGGCAGAATAAGCTTAATGACAAGCAACTCACTCCCTCTTCAACAAGCCCACCTCCTCCCCTTTTGGCACCAGCATCTTCAAATACATCATACAAGACAGGGGACTTCATGGCTCTAAGCAAGTGACAAATTAATTTCAAAGGACTTTTAAAGCTATACATGTTTTTCTACAAGCCCTAAAACTGCATGGCCATTCTTTCCTGCCCAAGATTGCTTAAGAGTAGAACATGCCTCTTCGTATCAGCACAATTTGGCAGGATCAGACATTGTATTTGGTCAAAATGTATCTCCTTGATTATTCTGCACTCTGCATGCTCCACTGAAATTATGATAGCTTCATCAGTCTAGAAAATGCAAGGAGAAAATCATGCCTTATATGTAATTCCAGTAGAGCAGTATTATAACAAAACACTGCTGTTTTTCACCTCTTCTCTTCCTCTCTTGCATTTTCAGGACTCTTCAGTTTGGTCCCTGATCACCAATTTGCCGAGAGCTTTTTGCAATTTTTTTTTCCACAAAATTTACAACAAAGAGACAAGTGAAAAAAAGCTGCAGTCTGTTCAAGCTTGTTCCTTTCCATTTACATTTACTTTCCCAACATTACTTGTTCTCAAATCTCTAAAGGTGCACTTTTGGACATCTTAAATCCTGTTCAGCTACAAAGTGTCATCACCTTCAAACAACTCTCATCAAATAAATCTCTTATTAATTCAAATGAAATTAATTCAAAATGATCTTTTCTATTACCATATGCTTCAGAGCATAGCACACATTAGTAGTCATCTAGCCACTGGAATAAATCTAACCTTTTCCTATGGGTATAAAACAGACACTTGGTCATTTCAGAGAGTTTAGGAGTGGCATTTCAAAATAGATTGTTTGAGCCTACTTCCAGGCACTTATTTTACTTTAAGCTCACTACCAGGGTTAATCATGCAGACACTTTCAGGAGAAACTGAAGTCAAAAGGTGATTTGTCTGGAGAGGCAACAACACAGGGTGGAATATTACAATATCACACAACCAAAATGAAGAACTCTAAAACAGTTTTATTTAAAGGTGCCTAAGCATGGCAGTTTGCTGCTCTGCATTTCTGACTGACCTGCTGCAGAGGGCTTGCTCCTACCAGATCTCCACTGCTACCCATCCAGGATGGGGGAGCCCAACAACGCAAAGATTTGCTTTGTTCTGGCTTCCAATCAAGCACCTAAAAATACTCTGTAAACATGACAAGCTGGTAAACCTCAGTAAATCTTGTGAAACAGGAAAATTAATATCACTGCCATTTTACAGATAGAATTATCTACAGAGAGATGCAAAAATCAAGGTGTTCAAGGTGATGTGCGGCTACTGACTGAACCTGGTTTCTTTCAATGTCCAAACCCATATCCCTCTCCTGCATGTACTTCAGCAGAGAAAGCATCATCCTAGAGCTTGGCAAAAGGCCAAGACTCTGTAATTTAATAAGGTACAGAAAGAGCACCTCATGCAAAAGTCTAAATGCTCCAATTTATCATGACAGTTATGGGATAAGCTGACATTTTATTTGTATGTAAATTAGTCTCCAAAACAGCATAAAAAGGCCACACTTTCAGAGAATATTGTGCCTTTGCTTCTCTGTTCTACATTTATCTAAACTCAGCTTTGTGTATTAGAAGTAGTTTAATTTTTATGCATTGATGCTGCTTTGCATGCTCCCCAATCTGCTGTTATTGCACCGCAGAGAATCCAGCCTGATTTGCTTACTGCAATAAAATAACCGGCTTCTGCCAGGATTGACACCTCCTATGAGAACCCTGCCATCCTCACTGAATCTTCTGGTTACTCTATTAATCTGCTGTTGTTAAACTTTACAGGACTGTAGAACATTCCCTATTAGATGAGACCAGAGGTCCATTTAGTCTGGTGCTCTGCCTTGGAGAGCGGCCAATTCCAGATCGTTCAAAGAAGGTTCAGCTGCCTTTGGACAGATAGAGAATCACCTACTTCTGTGAAAAATGAATTGCTCCTAATCCTCAACACTTAGACAATGGCTTACTTTCTGAAGAGTAAGAGGGTTTACAGCCCTTAATTATCTCTCATGTTCTACAATTTGTTGTTAAGTAAGTCTGTATATCCCCACTTCCAATGAAAGTGTCCAATATCTGTATGAACATTGTAATGATCCTGGTATCAGTAATACCTTGTAGCTCTCTCTTTACAATCTAATTACAAACTAAAAAAGAGCAAATATTTTAAGCATTTTGAATTTTCTTCTTGTCAATGGAGTAGTTTCACCTCAGTCTTGTACTAGTGAGAACTGAAGATCTTCTAGGCTGGGACGCACCTATCACATCCCCTCTATTGAGCTTGTCTTTAGGGTAAACAACCACTGTCTTTCCAAACTCTTCTAGTAGGTGTGGCAATCTCATATGTTTCAATTTCTTTTCAGCCTGAGTAAACTCAGTGTTCTTTGTAATCCAAATGTCCTTTGAAGACAATGGGAGTTTAGGGTTTGCAAATGACTCAGAACTGAATCCTAGTTGAGTGTACAGGCAGAGGCAATCACAGTGCTACCTTGAGATGAAGAGTGAGGAATGAAGGTGACCTCCTGGCTCCCAGGCAAGAGCAATCAGGTATGGATGCAAGAAGTGACTCATCTGTTCTTTTGCATTAAGAATACAATAGACTTATCCTATTTCCCTTGAAGCTAATGGCAAAAGCCCCACTGACTTTCAGAGGAGTGAGACTGAGATGTGCTGTTCCTTTCTGCCAGGTGAGGCCTGTGATAGGATAGAAAGGCATCAAAGTTCCCTTGCCCCAAACTTCAGTCAAATGGAACCAAAAATTATTTGCGAGGAGTAGATGGTTTTGACTAGCATTCCAGAAAAGTTCAAATAATTTTGTTTCCAAGTAGAGGAGAAAAAGAAATAAAAGAAAAAAACAAAGCAAAACCAACAACAGGCAAAAAAAAAAAACTACCACTTGAAACGGGGTTGAAATTTCAGCTGGATTGAAACTAAGAAGTGGAAAGAAGGTAGAATTCTATAGCCTGGACCTGAAACAGCAATATTAAATCATCACCGGAGAGGGCATTATTGTAGTACTTTTCCAGACAGACTAGAAGCAAAATGAACATGAGTTTGCAAAAATGTCCTTTTTTTTTAAAAAAAAAAAAAAAGAAAAAATATTGGCAAGGGTTTCCAGACACAAGTTTCATAGGTAAGAAAGGGCAACCAAGGGCAACAGGAGTTTAGCCCACGTACATCAAAGCAGACTTTGGCTTTGGGTACCTATCCAAACTGAACCTTCAAAGGTTCTAATGCTGCCCTATTGTTTAGCTTGAATCTTGTCTAAGCTTGCTCAGGAGAACCCACATTCAGAAGTATGGGAGAAGGGAAAAAGAACACACATTTTCCAAACTGTGATTTCAAAACAAAACAAAAAAATGTAAATCTACATGCTTCAGGGTAATACTGGTAAGCGTGGCTAGCTATTGTTGCTCCATGCTTTTCAATTTCCATATATTAGCATTCATTGCTGACATTATTAAATCCAAAGTTATTTGGATGCTTTGATCAGCAAATTGAATTTTGAGCCTCTATATGCTGTACCTATATTCACGTAAAGTTTACAAAACTATTATATTTCCCTATTCTAACTCTTCCCCCCACATGCTGTGAGTTTCCATATATCCCACAGCCATACATTCCAAACACAGACTATTTTATTTAGTAATATATTCAAGAATTTAGATAAAAAGAAAAGCAATGGAAAATGTTTGGCAATCTCTATATAAACAGTTTCTATACATTTGGGTTGAATCATCCAGTAAGCTCTCATCTTGATATGCCTGTGACAAATAAAACTTTCATCACCAATACACCCTCTTGACTTGGAGGTCAGGATACAAGGAGATCTGTATTACAAAAATTTCTTATACCTTTTATGGCTATCACAAAAATTAACATCACATTAAACATAAGCATGTCAGAGTTTTGGCACTGATTTTCCACTCAGCACAAATAACCCCACTCTCCATTGTGAATGGGGGAGAAACAACAGCAGTGGCAACCACAACAAAAGAGTGGATTGTGTGTTGCCTACACAAAACAGAAAGCTGTGCCTATTCAAGAAATCTTGGCCATTTGTCAGAAATTAGAGAACTGACGTTGGAGCCCAATATTAGTTCCAGCCAAAGCAGTGGTGAATTACCTTGCCTTTAGAATCATCCCTATTAACTAGGAAAGACATATCATATAGTCCTCATGCAGACTCAGAAACACGGAGCCACTTTATTAACACAACTAAAATGGGAAAGGGGGTGGGGGGTAGATCAAACCCAAAGTAAATGCAAATGGATTCACTGTGAGTGGTTTGTCTATTATTTGCCCTTTTTATCTCTTATTTATGTTCTTTTTAAGCTGAGGAATGAAGTGAAATGCCGATGAGAAAGCTACTCTTACAATGCCTCCACCATAGTGATTTGTTATGAAAATGCTTTGAAAGAGAGTAGCATTTTTCAGATAGCCATAAGAATCAAATGCACGTATTCTCTGAGGAATATGATTTGGTTTATCTATTTCAATTCTGGTTGGAAATGGGAAAGGAGGACACAGAGTAAGGAGACTCTTTGAGACTGCTGATGTGGCTTTGTAGCAGCTTCATGTAGCAAGTGCTGGCATTCCTCTAAAACTGGCAAAAGGTGCCAGCGTCAGCCTGTTGACTGCTGGATGAATATATATAGTGCAAATAATGCTGTTCTTGAATCAGTTTTTGCCTAACTCCCACATAAACTTTCCATGGGAAAATCTCATAATGCCTGCATAAGTGATTTTATGAATCTAGCTTTCAGCTTTTGACAGAAGATTTCTTACTCTATTGGCTTTGATTCTTTATTGCATGAAGGGGTAGTGCCAAAAGCCCTCACATTAGCCGCGACCATACAGACATCAGAAATTTAATTTAAACAGTGGCAATCTGCCAGGATCATAAAACACACACACAAACAATATTTTTAATTTTTTTTTTTTTCTGAGACCTAAATACGTAATTTCCACAAACACAAGGACAACACCAGTTGCAGAATCTTCATGCTGCAACATATAGACAGGCTCTAAAACTACCAATAGTGCAGTAGAAATCTGCAGTCTGCAGAGAACAAACAGAAGTGGTCAGTTGTTTTTCCCACTGAAGACACATTTTGAAATGATTTGGACACCACCGTATGTCTTTTCCATCAATAATACGTCTCAATGTTCCTTTAAAGAAACAAAAAAAATCTATAAGAACTTCTCTAGAAAAGTTACATGGAAGTAAAACCACAGATTACATTAATACTTCCATTCTCAAAAATCCCCTATACACAAGCAAGCCTTACCGCATTGCTCCTGTCTTCCTCCTCTGAGCTGCCTTCTCGCCACCTCAATTCCCAATCCAGTATCTCACCAGTTTTAAGAAATATCCGGCAATGATGTAGGGATGATTTGTTTCATTGAGATATATCCCACAAAAATGGAAAGCTTTTGCTGTGTTTTCACTTATAAAGAAAGCAACTTATTAAAGCAACTTCTGGGTTCACTGGCACCTTAAGAGTCTAAAAAAAGTCCCAAAATTATTTGCAGAGGCTACAACAGCACCTTCTTTGAAGTAATGTTGCAACTTGTGCAAAGGAATTTGGGATGTACCTGAGATCTGAAGGTGCGGGCTACGAATTAACACAGCCAATTAGGTGGAGAGGCTGAGAGTCCAACACAGATGGGGCAAGATAACTACAACTGAACACACGGACTGCCAAATGTAAGCCAGTTGGCTGAGTACAGATCGTGTCATCCTGCTCAGCTAGCTGCTGCCCAATCAATAATCTGTTGCTATTTGCTCTCCCCATGCCAATCAATCCAAGCTAGGGCTGCTTCTAATTTTCCAGTCCAGGAATAGCTTCAGAACATCCACAACTGTTAGTTCAAACAACTCAAGAAATAAATGTTTCATCCACACATCAGTGTGCAGATTCTTCCCAAAATGGGACTAGTCAAGAGTAAATAATTACTCCTGTAAGAGTCTGATCTGATAAACCACAAGACATAAGGCTGCAAAAGCGATCTTTGTACCATTAGCAATCAGGAGAGAATCCAGCTTCTAAAATTACTTGATTAACTGATACAGAACCCAAAAACTCTGATAGTACTGTAGAGAATGTTTCACAACAGATACAGCCATTTTTTAGGGATTAGTATTAGCTATAAATTTCTTATCCCCTGAAATCTGGTACAACTGGATTTATACTGCAAAGGTGCCTTGCTTTACAAGATGACGGAGATGAAATCAGAGACAGTGAAATTTAGGCATCTCTTAAACAATTATTTTGTTAAGCAGTATGTATTGAAAGAATAAGAACACATAAGAGGAATTAGAAATGATCTTCATAACTTATTCGTGGCTTCTCTTCTTGTGAGTAATGAGAACAGCCCAAGATCACACAGATAAAAATCTTAATGTCATAAGACATTCATTTAACCATTTGTATGTAGATAACAAGATGAGCATATATATGCATACACGAAATAAAGAAGAGACTGCAATAAACAGAAGTCAGGTATTTGCGAATTAGCTGATACTTGGGTCTGCCCTAGTATGAGAATCTACTGTTCAAACCGAACATAGACTTGTGTCTTCCTTTGTTGGTTTCTTTTTTAAATAACCTTTTATACCATTGAATCCCACAACATCTCAACAGGCCCTGGCCCATTAATAGAAAAAGAATTACTGTTTGTAACTCCCAGATTGATTTGATTCCCCATCGTATTACACACCAAGTTGTTGTGGCTCTAGATCTCTTTTGAGTCTAAAACAAAAACACCCAACTATGCACGTAACACTTGCCCTTCAACCGCACACAACAGAACCTCCCCATTGCTCCCATTTTGCCTGCTCACAAGATGGCATGCTTGTCTCACTTCAACCACACAAATAAGTCTGTATTACGCTCACAGCATCAGGGATAATTAAAGGTTAGGCACGGAGGTGGTAGCACTGTTAGTGAGCCGAGCAACGCGCTCCCACACCACCAATGGCCTCAGTAGTGCTGCAAGTATGCCTCTGCTGGGGTGCCGACAGCCCCACACACACACAGGCCTGCTGGTTCTCTCTTCCCAAGTTCAAACACAGGAAGAAGTGAGGTCCTGGAAACTGCAAATCACAGAGAAAAAAAAATGTACCTTCTTTAGTCCAAACTGAATTTTATCTACCTAGAATGGTACCGGCATCTGAGCTAAAGGATAGTTGTGTAAATTAACGCTGTAATCTGGGCAACATACACACAGTTGATTAGACTCTAAAATTACTGAAAATTACCATCTCCCTTGCGTCTTTCTAACAGCTTGACATATCGATGCTTAATGTTTCATTATGTTTCAGTTTGAATCATGACTGTAGATCACTGGCAATACAGAAGAATGAGTACATGAGATGGGGTGGGAAGAGGATATATTATAGAGAGACTGGACTTGAGAAACTTCCTGAAAATACTAAAATTGGCAACAAAAACATCATGTAAAACTCAGACATAGCAAGTCTCCAGCAGGTAGTGGAATGAAGATTACATGCGGCAGACCCAGTGGTTCACTCATCACAGGTAGAGAGAGTTACGACTTGTTTGAATTTAAATAAACATCCTTTTTTCTTTATTTTTATTTTCTTTAAAGACAGGAGTGGGGAATAGAAACAATAGGAACATTGTTGTATCTAGTGATTTCACTCACATTCACTGTCAAAGCGCTAAGAAAACATAAAAGATGACATCTTTTATTTTAGCTAGAGCAAGAGTGCACAAAGTCTAGGACTTCTGTTCATGTGGCAAATACACACATTTAATTGTTCACACAGATACTTTGAGTTAATCAGTGTCCTTCATACCGGTAACCAGCTGCTAATCATTTTCTCCAAATCCCTACGTTTTGCCCTGAAATCACAGCATCACAAGTTAATTTGGTCCTTGAACAGGGCAAAAAGGAAATATGTCTTAGGCTGTGCTGGAGCAGGGATGTGAACACTGTAATAACTGAGGAAATGCCAACGGCTTAGGCATCAAGATGAGCAAAAGGAAGACCACTGTGCAAGCTCACACCACCACAGCAATGCTATGCACGCTGGGAACAGTGAACCCACAAAAAATGCATGAGAAAAATCCAACATCAGACCATGGGTACATCTAAACTGTGGGACACACTTCTGCAGCTCCCAGATCCAAATGCACACCCTGGCAGCATCCTGACTACACATCAGAAAATCTGGTTTGGCACCATTCTCCTACGCACTTTGGACTTCATCAGTAGAAACCCAAGCGAACAGGGAAGCGCAACATGTGCCATCCAGCAGATCAGGATTGTGGTGCCTGGCCTGTGAGAGAGACACAGCAATTGCCTGTTGCTGGCTTATTCTTCCTATAAGCACTCCACTTTTCAGTAATATTAAAGAGATGCTTTCATCTCTGGTTTATAAAGCCATTTTTTCATTATTATTTCACCCTTCTTATTTTTCCTTAAATAAAATAGTTGACCATTAAAAGAGAGGACGGGCAGTCCTATGGATAGATGAGTAGCCAAGGACTGGGAAATGTCTCCTAATTTCCTTTGTGTACTCAGAAAAGCAGTATCACATGCTAACCGCTGCCACTTGAAAACAGCCATATCATGGCTATGCTTATACTGTTTTTGTAACACTCATGAAGAAGTGAGCCTGGTCTTGAGGCTAAATGAAAAAGCAGAGACTGAAATTCTGCTACTTTATTCTCAAGTCAGTTCTTTCCAATGTTTTGTGGTATCTTCAATCTAGAGAGGGACTGAGATATTGTACAGAAAATGACTGAAAATTTTATTACAAGTTGGAATGAAAATTAGTAAGAAAGAGTGCATGTTCTGTGAAATAACAAACACCTTATTAATTGTAAATTATATAAGAAGGGGGAAAAAAAGAAAAAGAAAAAAATTAACCACAATTATAAATCACACTTCAAACGGCCTTGCCATGTCCCAGGCAAGATTTTTAGCAGAAACAGGTAAGTAATGATGTCACAGATGAAACTGCATTAAGGAAACTACTTAAAATGTTCAAGAAAGACTAATTTTAAATAAAATTAATGAAAATATGGAAGATGGGACTATTGTCTATATGAACACGTGAAGTGAAGCTCATTTACACTAGCAACACGACTGCTAGCAGCAGGTAAACATTAGGAAGGTAAAAGCTTAGGATCATGTTGGCATAAGAACAAATAGACTAGCCATGATTAACTTTGGGCTGAAAATGAGAAGGAAGGGTTTTAACTGACAAAGCAGTGAGGCTATGAAACATCCCTCGACCAGATGCAGTCAAGGCAAAAAAAAACCCTACCTAATTTTAGGATGAAGGTGGGTCACTTCATAAAAGGGATTACATATGCTGGTTGATGTTCAAAGAGCTACCCATTGCTCACAACTGCCACAAAACTTCAGGAGAATGTACACGAATCCACTTTTTCAGGGTATGCACAGCCTAACCACTATTCCTTAAAACTGCTCGTGCCAAGGGCACTGTTTCCTCAAAAGCAGATGGGGAAAAGGCTATTCTTTGTCTCTATCCATTTAAAAAAATATATTTATTTTTATAGTGACTTTCTGCATTCCCCCTAAGACCAATAGTCTTTAAAAGACAGTATCTTCCGCCTCAAAAGAAAATACAAGACATGTAATGTTTCTTACTTGGGCAGAAGGAATTAACGGTAAGATTACCAGTATCAAAGCCGTTGTCAAAAAGCCAATTCCACCCTTTTGAACTGTCTTACCAGTCATTTATCTATACTCCAAATAGGCATTGTACAATTCTTTTTTGTATTTTAAAGATTTTAATCTATTTGGATGAAACCAATGGGTTCGGGTGATGCCTGCTGTTCTCTCTGCTGAAGAAAATGGAAACTTTTGCTCTAATTCAATGGGGACAGAATACTACCTATCACCCTGCTCATTCCTGGAGCCACCCCATCTCCCTAGCTTGTTGTAACATTCCTGTTTTCACATAACTCACAATGCAACAACAAATATGCCAACAGATGGCTAAACAGAGAAGCCTTATGTGGTCAAAGTGACCAACGCAACCCTCACAATTCCTAAAAAGCTTTTTATGGGGTTCATTTGGGCCCGACCAACCTTCACACATTATTTTGGTTTAGCTGTGTAAACAGCTGGCCATTTGCTCCAAGTTTCTTCTTCTTCCACAATAGTACAATATACCATTCTCCTTTTTTTTTTCTTTTTGCTACACTGAAATGCATTTAAACATGTATTTATTTATGGCACATACTGTCTGCTCTTTGAACAGACAGAACCAGGCCTCTTTGATAATCCATGATTTGGCAGGCCTTTCCAGCATCCCATTTCTGCCTGATAGACCACATAAAGCCTTTTTTCCCTTCTGCTTGTGAGAAATGCAGAGATTCAAGATTTCTCCTGCTAAGCAGGCACAGAGTGGAGGAGACGGTAACCCTGAAACAGTTCAAACTAAAGCTTAGCAACATTTCTCGGTGGTAGATCCAGTAGCCAGGATCTGAAGATGCAATTTTATGATGGGCTTAAGCCATCATGAGGCACTGGTCCTGAAGGAGCCCTGCCCTTCCCTTCACCCTGCCCTGTGCCTGCACCCACGCTCTGGCTAAAAACGCCCTGCTCAGCCCTGGGGCTGGCAAGGAGGCTGGTTGAACTGTCCCTTTCGGTGGCAGCTCAGGCTTGGATTAAAAAAGCTCACGTCTCCTCAGAAAAGCCATTCCCCAGCACATTTCCAGGCCAACTCTTGTCTCCTTATCTGCTTTTGCAAATTCAACCAGCGCTAGAACTGTACTAGCGCTAGTCCCACCAAACCAGGAAAGGGTCACACACCTGAAAAACCTCCAGCAAAGTCCAAATCAAACCTGCTCCTCACCCCAGAAGTGCTACTAGGCAGTTCAGCACACCGAAGGTCCACAGCCAGAGCCCGTAAGTCTCATCTACCTGACCAAGAGAAGGCTGCGTGCAGTCCAAGTGCAGCCACCCACCCATGCAGCCAGGCTCCTGCATGTCTGAAGTCCTCCTCACCAGTGCACGGGTAAAGCAAAACCATCAGGAACGGTGTGGCTGAATGAAAATAAGCTATACCATAAAGGAGGGAATGGTTAAAAACATAGGCGTTTTTGGAAAAAAAAAAAGAAAAGAAAGAAAAAGAGAAAAGAATCTTTCAGGAGAAAACCATCTCTACCTGGCAGGAATTTTAAGTGCTGTCTTCAGAAAAGTAAAATCATTATTGCAAGCAAACTGATTCATTAAATAACATGCAGGGGAGGATTATAATGCCTGCCTTGTCATTAAAATGCTTTGAAACTATAGTTCTGTAAGATATGCTAATGATACTCAGCTTTCGTATTACGCAGCAGAAGCTATGCTCTGAGTGGAATTTGGAGTGCTGTGTTACACAGGAGTTCAGGTTAGAAAAGCAGTTATTAGTTCACATTGACTATAAGCATATTTAAAATGCACTGACCATACCATACAGAAACCAGATGTAAAGGTGATGTACCAGTCCATGTCCCGTAATACACTCCCCTTCCACCCAGGAACCTCCTTCTCCAAGTGAGAATCCCAGTTTTGGTATACTTTGCTCGAAAATTAAAAGCCTGCTTGCATTATGGAAGCCTAATCAATTATTTTTCTTCCCCATGTCCACATTTGAATACTACTAATAAAGAACAACAATATTAAAAGTAAACTATCAGTTTATGCTTACAATTTTACCCAGTAGTTCAAGGAGTCTTATTTCAGTGAAATTAAGTTCTGGTGTATTTGTCCAATTTGTGCAAATGCAGGCCCCAAAACCAGTGAAATTGGCAAAATCAAGTTTCCATGTGATTTATCAGCTTCATCGTCACAGTAACTAACTCGGTGCATTTTTTTGCTTGGTTCTCACTGTAAGCTGTCAGGGGAAGTCACTCTATCAAACAGAAATGTAACACTATTTTTATTGCTTATCTCTTTTGCCCTGGGTTACATCAGTAAGTCATCTCCCTCTGTCAACTTGACAAGAGTCTTTTTGGTGTTGACCTTAAAAAGACACAGCTGTGACAACTTTAGGGGTTTTTTTCTGTTAATAGTTCTCAGCTGAGTACTTGTTCTTGGTAGTCCAGGGTCCTCATCTGGCACTGTTTTACCCCATGGACAGACTGAGCACACAGCTTTGGTCATTCACTCCGATAGTATCTTCCTGCCTTTATTAAAAGAGGAAGTGGAGAAGTCAGGGGTAGATTTAGTCTAGCAAAATCATGACGGATTACAAGAGGTCTTCTAGATTTGGTCTTATTTTCTTAATGCTCTGTAATTAACAATTATATACATAGATCCTTATTTCCACAGCCTTTTGCTCAAGATATTAAGAAATCCAATCGCTGGACTCAATCTCCCCCGCATTTTCACATAAATAATTGTGATTGTAGTGTCTGACTATCTCCAGGTCCCAGAATTTGAAGATCAGGATCAATCTGCTCAGGATTTCAGAATAACGAAGGAGTAATAGACTATGAACTATAAATCACCAACTTGTCTTACTACAGTACCCCAGCCAGGCGACATTTGGAAAATACAAAAACATTTAGGTAATCTGAAAATAGCACTTAGTATTTCTGCTGCACACCATCTAATAAACACAACACATTATGGATTTAATGAAATAAAACGATTTTGTGCTAAATCTCTCAAAAAGTAAAGAGGAACAGGTACATGTTTTATTTCAAATTCATTTCACTCTATGCACTGATGGTTATTTACACAGATACAGACTTTAATCAGCAATTTATGTATCACCAGTTTTAATAATTACTTAAATTGGCAGCCCAAAAACATCAATGCACACATACAATGAGGTTAAAATTATTTATATGTTCACTGTATTTCTGAAAAGTGACAACTCAGGAAATCATTCTTAAAAGACATCAGCTGTAACTGAATGTAATTGTTTTATCAAATGAAGAAGTCTTTCTTGGGTTAGCAACTTGTATACATCGTATCTACAGGCACTTAATCAAGAAGTTACACAGCTCAGTATCACCTTTTGTGTTTACACGTTTTTATGTTGATACATCCTACAGATCTCATTCCATGCTTTCTGTTTACTAGATAGTAAGATTTTTTTATGGTTTATGAAAGCTTGAATTAAATTAAAAATCATTAAAAACCTCTTTAAAGTATTGTTCATCAGTTCAATGATGCCAGGGATATGCAAGAAAGAAAAAACAACCAAAAAAAAAAGACATTTACAAAACCTGTTTTGCATTTTAAACCAATTTAAAAAAAGAACTACATGTGATTTGTTCACTGTACAATTGTTCATCCAATTGTTTTGGTTTATCACATTCTAGAAGTAACAAATTTCATCATCTCACACTCTATTTTCATCCACAGAATGGAAAATAAGGAAAAGGAACGTAAGCTTTCTGCTCCTTTTGGGGTTTTTTTGGTTGGTTTTGTTTTGGGTTTTTTTTCTTCCCTGTTTCTGGTAATCTTAGTTTTGAAAAAGAGTGTCACTGAGCACAATGCAAAATGGAGAAAACAGTGTCACTGCACCAGCAGAGGAAGCCTCTAGCAAAAGCAGTTTAATCACTTCCACAAACTGGTTCCAGGTGTTTAGCTAGCCATTTCCACCAGGACTGTGGTGTGACTTTACTTAAAACTTTGGCAGCAAATAGGTAAATAAACACAATCAAACAGTACAGCAAGCTGTGTGGACTTAGGCCTTAACACAGATCAAAATCTGAAAGTCTTATTTTTAAAAGTTAAATATTTAAGTATTTTCTTTAAATATAGTTTTTTTCTGTTTAGGAATTCTTTTTTTTTTTTCCTGAAGCATTAATTATTGTGTACCTTTATTATTCATATTAGACTAGTTAGGAGTCCAGTGACTGTTTTAATATATACTGCAGTAGTTTCATATAACATCTTTCGGGATAGAAAACATGCTTTAATATGCTACACATTAAAAGTCAAACCACATACATGATGCTACCAGTTTCGCTATGCTCCTGCAAGTATCTGCAACATCAGACTATTATGCACGATGATCACAGAAGAGAAAAACCTAACTGGCAGAAGTCTCAATGGGCTTAAACCAGAGCAAAAAAGTGTACTTAATTTATGAGCTGAAAGTCTGTCTGCAGTTTGGCACATCCAGCACATCACACTGTGTAATTTTATAAAAATCAAATAACTTTGCAAATCACTTCAAATATTTCCTTTCTTATTGGTTTTAATCATGTTTGAAAGGAGAGAGAAAAATTACAGGATGAAATGAAAGCAAAACGTAATGATCTAGGACCATAATTCTCCTCAACAAACGTTCCTACATTTTTGGATCATGGACCACTGTCAAACTTCAAACATAATAGGGAACCACTACGCAGCCTGCACACCAAACTTTTAATTAAAACCCCTAAATGGATGATATGATACTGCAGATCAGTATCATGCCATGATTATATGTGTCTGCAGACCATAATTTGGAAACAAATATATTAAAGGATTAATTTTCCAAAAGGGAATGCTAGTTTCTGGGCTTCTTGGAATAGTCATTCTATCCATTGAGACACAGTATCTCATGACGCAAATATCTTAAGACCTCCAATCTATGAGATTTTAATAGTACAAGTGAAAAACACCAGTTTGAGACAGGAGTTCTTCATGAAATGTCATGAGACAATTCCAAGATGACTGTATGAAAAAAATACTACTTTATCCTGGTATCTTCCTCTCAATTTAGATTGGATTGTTGGATTGGATTTTGTTGGTAGGAAGGTTAGTGGGGTTTTTTTGTTGGTTGTTCTTTTTTTCCCCCAAGCAAAACTGACCAGACTCACAACCTATTTATTATAAAGTACCCATAAAGTGAGGTCAACAAAACGATTTACGAAGGTGTCCTAGAAAGGACCAGCCTATGAACAGAAAAGCTCTACTTGCTTTAGGTCAGGCTTATCACTGAAGAATGTGGAGCAGAGTGTTGGGGTTTATATATAAACGCACATATATATATTGTTTTTTTACTATCTGTGTATACACTATGGAACACGAACAGGTTTCATATATATGTGCATATGAAGGCGTTCAGAAAGCAAAGAAAAAAAGGGGGG